>NW_028259140.1:6969696-7272727 GCF_977971745.1 Zootermopsis nevadensis | reverse complement strand
AGCTGCAATGTATGGCATGTAAGCCACCTGTGATACGACCAGCGTCCACTTGCATCCCAGCCATCTAAATACCAAGTTAACAATATTGGTTAAAGACAGTTTAAGCATAAACCAAATCTTGTAAAAATTTGGACCATTATCATACACTGTAACATACAGGACTCCAGAAACATGCTTGCCTACTCACCATCGGCAGCAAGTACAAAAGTATCTGAAAGAAGCACACAGCAAGGGGATTTTGTTATGTGTTTAGTAGATTTAAGTTGTATTTCTGCTGTCCTGAGAACAGAAATACCTGCCTCTATGAATCAGTCAACTTGAACATTGCACAAGTAAATTATCAAACACATCAAGGGCAGAAGGCGAGAAGGGTAAATCAGCGCACTGCATGATCAGAGATGTTGCGTCTAACATCATAAGCAGTAGCTTGTATATCATGCCAGATGGGGATAATGCTGATACTGAACAGAGATACAGAGATACAGACATTTGGGCATATGAAAAATAAAAATGTATATTTGTCAAACCAAATGAGCTTAAGAATTTTCTCCTGTAAATCAGTTATTTTCTTGTGACTGTGCTGTGTTAACAACATGACACCTGTTCATTGCAATCTCATTTCTGGTCATTGATAACGCCTCGTACCACAACACTCAGACAGGCAAACGACCGACGTCTTAATCAAAGAGGACGAAATGAAAGCATGGTTTTTGGAAATAAACATCCCATTTTGTGACGTGTTGAAAGCTCAACTGTAAGATTTGATCAAATTAAATGTCAAAAAAACAAGTATTATGAGATTGATCAGATTTTAGCAGACAAAGAACATACTGTGCTGAGACTTCAGCCTTTCCATCACGATTTAAAGCCCATTGAACTTATTTGGACAAGTGTAAAGCAATGGGTATCAAACAAAAAAACAACATTTAAAATTAAAGATGCCGAGCATCTGTGTCACCACAGATTCGAAGAAAATTGGGTAAGAAAAATAGGATAATGTATGTCAGTATGTGGAAAAACTAGAACAAATTTATTATGAGCAAGAAGGCATAATCGAAGATGTTATCGAACATATTATAATTGAAAATAATGGAGTGAACAGCAGCAGCGGTAGTGATATGTCAGAAAGCGATGGTCTGTGAGGAGAGGGAGAATTGGAAGAGGACCGAAGAGTTGTAAAGAAGATAAAATTATCTAATACTCTCTGCAGTGTTAATTTTCTAGTGATGTGTAGTGTAGTGAAATCGACTTTCCTCTGTTATTTAACGTGGTGATACTTTAATTGGAGTGTACTGTATGCGGTCTGTTGGCATCCCTTCCAGCAAACTTCTGGTAACTGACTCGTTCCAAGGTTCCAATTAACAATAGTTCAGCGGCCAAAAACGCTGGAACGCAATATACACACCGGAAACAGTCACCCTGGGTTTGTAGCACGAGCATGAGTAGTCAGGTCATACTAACGCACTTTCACCTTCGAGGCAGATACTTACCTACTACAATGACTGTAATGGAATTTGAAAACAGTTTCACAGTTGACTTGCTCTGTTTTAAACAACTAGATGATAAAAAAGCTTGTTTCATTCAATTGCATAAGGGAATGGATTTTATAATAGGCTTATATGCACGAGCGTACTTACTTCATTAATAAGACTGGTAAGAATATTGCAGAAAGCGACTGTCCCACGTAGATTGTCATTAGGGCTGTGGTACCCAGACCTCCAGCAGCGTTCACCGAACTTTGCAGATGGCTTGTGCCTATGAATGCCGTGAAGTGCACCATAAAAGCGAGACTGATCATTAGTATGTCTCTAATTATCCGCCATTTTCCAACACTTTTTTCGCCTATAACCACTTTCTTTTTGGTTCTTAAATCCACACCATTCACTTCCAGTGCGGCCCCTGTAAAATTGTGGTTGCCTATCACGGCATTTTTTGGAACTTGTAGGCCGTTTGTGATGTCAAGAGGTTTGTTTGTACATGTTTCACATATAATATCGTTGTTTTCGCCATCAAGTTTCATTTTTTGAATCGAATTATTATAATTTACCTGTGACCAATCAGAATTATCAGTACGTCTAGTTTCTAAGACGCTCATTTGATTTTGTTTCACTGCCAGAAGTATTACGTATAATAGTCATAGCCATCACTGAAACATTCACAACAGAAAATATAGAAGTAATGGGACGTTTAAAATTACTTCGTTCTTGAATCCCCCAATTAGGACACTAATTAAGTCTGTTAATCTATATAAACCTCCGAAGCGATAATTCTGATAACAGGTGTAATAAATGCATTCGCTCTGTGTGAAGTGTATTGTTCTCGGGGTATCACTATTTTCGACTTATCTTCTTAAACTTCAGATACTGCTATAACGACGCGGTTAGGCCTATACGCGGAATAACAAAGGTATGAACTGCTGCAACTTTTTCCAAATGATTACCCCAAGGATTCTCCGAGTTATATTAAAGGTGCAGAATTTGTTGTCTAGCTTAGTAACAATTAGCTTCTCAAGAAGGACTATACTCCACATAGTTTTTTTAGTTACTTGTAGGAATACGTATGCTGACAAAGCAAACTTATTACGAAGCTTATAGATAATTCTAATTATACAAGTGGTACAAACCCAATTATATATACTTGAATATGTTGTAATAAACGATCTTGTGTAATGGGATATGTTACCTGCCATTTTGAGTAGGTCTATATCATTTATAAATGTTTTATGATTTTCAAAACTGAAATCAATGCCAAATGCATACAAAATGCGACTTCTTCAAACAATACGGTAAGAACGAACGTCGTGTAATGTTAAGGCATACTTCAACCAACACAACCCAACGCCAAGCAGTACGTTGCTTAACTACTTATAATGTGTTCATTGTTCTATAATGTACATAATCAGTAATTAAACGCTTCTTTAAAGATGATTAGATAACAGCAATCTAAACACTGTACTTGGGAAAGCGTACAAAGTAACAGCGTGCTGGTAGGTAACATAATTCAATAATATTCTTCTTCTTTTTTAAATCGTACAAACTTAATCTAAGAAAATCGTAGCATTGTCATCTTTGTTCACAACACGCAATAATGTGCATCACAAAAGAATTAAAGGAATGCTAATTAACTCGTAATACGTGAACCCTTATGAGATTCCACACTCTTTTGATAGAAATGCTCTTGACGATACTGAATTCTTTGTCTGCATTCACATCTCCCGTAAATTTGTTCCATATTTTAATGGATTTTTAAAATTAAAATTTATTTCAATCGACACTTTCGGCCCCATTATATTAACATAATCTTATACAATAGGTATACTTATTGTCACGGTATTAAAGGCTCTGTGAGAAGCAATTGAAAGATTTGTTAATAAGGAGGGATTATAAAACATATTCTGACCTTTCAAAATTACTGTGAGGGATCTACGGAATGTAAACAGTTTCTAATTCCAATTTTAGCAATGAAATCGTATCCTAATATTCCAGATTCCATGATTATTAGGGAAGTTCATTCTGTCACTACGTGTTGGCTAGCCTGATATTGAGATTATCATTTTACGTTACGATATACTTTCGGAGAACCACCATTTTCTTTCTGCAAGAATTGCGTTGAGGAAATCTCGGGTTCATTCGTGGTAACTGAAACACTTCTGAGGTAAAATATTTTCGTGTCTTTGGGAACGGGAATAATAATTCTAGTCATTAAGTATTTTTACAACAGATTTCGGGGAATCTGGCTTCGGGAATATATGAGGATATGAATCTGTGGAATAGCAGAGTAGATGAAAAAGAAGTATATGCCTTGGAAACTGAAAACGTTGCCCAAGGACATCAGTTTGAGTAAAGTATAACAGATTATTTTCCGAGTGTGCCTATTCATTTATAAGACTTGTGAGACTAGATTGTTGGAAATTTTGATGTTGGCATAATGTGCACTCTTCTGAAAATGTCTTGCACTAGGATAACAGTTTAAATGAAGTGTAACATTATTTTCTATATAATTTGTGTATTTTTTTATCATGAAGGTTCAACCAGGGAGATGTTTATATATATATATTGGTGCTCAGAAAGAAGGGCATAATTTAGTACAAACTGTGTTACTATATTTCTCAGAATTCTAAGTATGAGTGAAAAACTTTGTCAGGTGTAACAAGATTGTATAATTCAAGAATACAAGCATAATTGGCAAGAACATGTGGAATAGTTGAATAAATATACCCAAAACCATTTTAAGTTTGGTAGATTGAAATACATAAGAACTTAATAACAAATAACTGGCCATGCTGGGATGATTAAGTGTTAAAAAATAGGACCTGGTTATACCAGTATTTTGTACTTGTGTTACTTTTAGTTATGGATTATGCACAGAAAATATGTTGATTAGCTTTTTCTCATCAAGGTTCAATATTTGTTCCGTGCTGTGTACATCTGTATGAAACAAAAATCTCTACCCTGTTCCTTCAATTCTATTAACAGATGTCTGAATCAGGTCCACCATCTCGACCTATGAAATATCCATACACATTTTCTGCAAAAATTGCACAGTTTCCACTGAAACATTACTTCCAGAACCAGTGGATTTGGAGATACTATTTCATTGCTTTGGCAGTGTGTACTCCAATCTTTTACTCCATTAGTAGATTAGGTAAGTTGATCAGGAGTGGTTAATTTTGCTTAATGCTTTTTTTAATTTTATCTTCGTGTTTTCTTTTTAGAATAAAGTTGGCTATTAATTTTTTAGAATTGTGTAAATTATATTTCATCTTTACAGCTAATTCACCAGAAAATAAGGCAAAATGGGCAGAAATTAAGCGAAAAGAGAGAGAAGAACACCACAACTAACTAGAAACTTCAGTAATAATTCTTGGAGAATGCTGAATTTCCAAATATTGTAGAATTGGTAATTTGTATGTAATTAAGGCAAATAAAATGTGATTTATGAAATGGAACATTAGTGGCCTTTTTAAAGTGTATGAGATTTTGTTTTATTTTATGTTTGAACCATATTAATGCCATGTGCTTGATGTTTCATCAGAAATTGGCAAAACCAGACAGGGCTCTAAAAGTTATGTAGTACCAACAGACAAATGACAGTGGAGTTGAAAAAAAACATCGGAGCAAAAAATGGCATTTTACATGGCAACAGTGGTATTCTGAAAATACTTATTCTCCCAAGCAACTCTCACTTAAAAGTGCAGACAGAATGTCTTGCTTCTTTAAAATGCTGAACATGCCACTGCAAAATTCCTACTCCTTCCCTTCTCTAGCCAAGTATTTATCTTTATACTGTCCCTGGCAAGTGAAGAATAAACTGAAATGAAAACTAATAAACATGATGAATATAAACAATAGAAATAATTTTATAGAATTATTCATTTCATGAATTCTACAGAAGAAACTGTGAGGGTACAAAGAAAAATCAAGACCAGCCTTAATGAGGGAGCAGTGTTGCATGTTTGGCCAGCAGTAATTAGGTCACTCCAAGCAGCTGGCCAGCCATGGATCACTAGCCACTACTTGACTTAAATGCGAGCAATGGTGTAATTGGAGATGTACTGTAATAAGTACACAATGGTCAGGAATGAGT
The DNA here is from genome assembly GCF_977971745.1 of Zootermopsis nevadensis. Lineage (NCBI taxonomy): Eukaryota > Metazoa > Arthropoda > Insecta > Blattodea > Termopsidae > Zootermopsis > Zootermopsis nevadensis. The sequence goes on along the minus strand of NW_028259140.1, from coordinate 7,267,141 downwards.
AGTAGCTTGTAGAGCAAGAGCCTATCTAGAGCTGAGAACTATTGTGAAAGAAATACTGGCTATTGTAAAGATCCTGAACACTTCAACGAATACCTCTATGGATAGTTTCACCTACACAGCACTCCCATCAACTGGAAACTGTCTTTCTTTACTTTCAACTGACTGGACTTGCCCCTGACAACTAGCCTGGAAAGGTTTTGTAGCTGTTGGTGAAAGTCCTGCACTATTCTTATAACATCCCAGAAACTAAGAGAAGTTTCTAGCTTGTATGACAGTGCCCCAGAAATGACTGATCCACATCTTCCTACAGGTGGTATGATCCACAGCTGGCCAGCTGTTTGGAATGGTATAATCTCCACTGGCCAAGCATGCAGCAGAATGGATAGTTGAGAAGGCAAGAACACCTCATTATGAGGCTGCATTTCCTGGAATGCACATCATAATAGCATTTCACTGTATAGCTAGAACTACATAAAGAATTACAAAGAAATTTAAAGGTCAAAATTATCTGTAATATAATGACATTTTATCTAGAAGTGATTACAAAAGTCAGTTCCACAATAATTGTTGGGTGGCAGTAAATTGCTATGCCCAAGTGCCTTCTTATGAATATTTCAGATACAGTTTGAAATTGATTAAACAAGAATATTCAGACTCCCTGCCACAAAAACCTCAAACCCTACTATGAATATTTTTATTTCCAGTCATTGCCTTATAGTGTTCATATCCCAACAAAATCCAATATGGCAAAGCACCAGATTATCTACAACCCTTCTACTATAACATTTTCTTGCTGAACGAAGATAATTTGCTATGCTCAATGATGGGAGCAATAATACATTTTCATTTATTAATACTGTGACACATCTGCAGACCCACAGAATCTGAAATAAATTTAATGTCTTCAGACAAAAAATACAGATTCAAATTGATTTAAATCATAATGATGCGAGTTCTAAATAATCATACACAGCTTATGTACTCATTCCCAGCTGGAAGATGTTTCATATATGCTATATAAATATCACTCTATAGCTCAACTTCTTTTCAACATGACAGAGTACATGAACATGGGATGACAATGAAAATGTACAAATATTTTAACTTCTTGGGAATTGGATTAAGAATAGGATAAATAAAGTAGGACCTCAAACTTGTATGTAATATAGCTTGTCTGATGATGAAATACATACGGCAGGTTCAAGAACTATGACTTTTGTTGCCTGGATATGTAAGCTAGTTAAGACTTGCAAGTACAGGCAGCAAGCATATGATCCATCAGTTCATTGTATCACCACAGCACAGAGCTTGAAAATGAAAACACTAGAGAAGAAATTGCTATACAAAGTACTTCAATTCAAAAGAAAGTATGTACCAATATTTGAAGTATCCTCACCTTACAAAGTCTGTATAGGTATAAAAGCAATCTGGCAGCACAGAACAGTGCTCAGGCTTTCTTGGCCAGACTACATACAGCACATCCTTTATCTTCTCTAGAGCTGAAGTAATAATGAAAAACATTAGCACCAATGAGATGCACACTCTCTACTCAGACAGGCTATATACTGATGTGACATATATAAAGGAGCTATGACGTAACAATAAAGCAGAAGCTAAGGAAGGACACTGACAAAATTTATAAATGCATCACTTTCAACAACAAAACAGAGTACTGTGAAATATCTAGTTTCTCTAAATGTGCTCAATAGTATTTATGGAACTCTTACATTGTTGCTTTATTCTTCTTTCAGTATTATACACTAAAATTACGTAAACTTGGCAATGCCAATTTCAAGATCATGCATTAATAATGGTCCCATGGAAAACACTTGGTAATTCCCAATACAAATTCTCAAGGTGCAGGACCACATATACAGCATTTAAATCTAGTAGAAAAATTCTTTCATGGTAAGAAGGCTTAAGTTTGATATAAGACCTTCTTATCAAGCACCAAAGAACTTTTCTCAAACTATACCACCACATAATCATCCTTAATTTGACAACATAAAGTGAGATAAGAGACCCTCCCAGAAGAAAGTCGACATGCAGTGTGTAACTTTTCTTTGCTTACATAAGTAACATTCAATAAAAATAATAAAAAAACTTCTAGCTACCCCACCACTTGAAATTCCTCCATGTAATTATAACTGGTAAATTATATAAAAAATCAGCAGCTGTGATACATACAACCAGTTGACCACAACACAAATATAGAAGTATCAAGAGGCAATGGTGAATTGTTCACTAAATCTGCAGTTGCTCCTGCTGCTGCAGACATTGCATTATATTATTACTGCACACTCACTTCAACTAAGTCTTGCTTTCTTAGCTTCTGGTGGTCGGAGTTCTTCCTCTTTGAGTTGTAATCCAAGCTCTTTGCAACGTTTCTCAAAGTAGCGACCAAGCCGCACACCAGCTCTGGAAATAATTGATTTACGGTTTTTATAGCAAATGGAGAAGACCATTCCACAGTGCTTAAGCATATGGTCCACTTTACAAATGACATTACCAACTGGTTAAAATTGTCCATAGGATTAGGAATTATTAGTATGCATACTTGGTACGTAATAAAGTTCTTAAATTTAAAACTTACTTGTATTCTTGAGCATCCACTTGATTGTACATCTGACAGTTTTCAAACACTAGGAGAGCATCAGCAATGAACTCACTGTTGTTTCTGTACTCCAGCATGTTTAATTTGTACTTCATTTTCCCAAAGTCCATTGGTCTCTTTATAATGAGATGATAATCAGGAACCTGCATGTTAAAGTAGTATAGACATCAATGAACACAGTGAGTTATTTAAGTTTGGAAAAATAAAAAATCAATCAAACCTTGCAAGTGTTATGAAAAATACACATTACTCACCAATTATATGATATTAAAGATACTTTGAACATAATCACTGTAATCATTACAGACAAGAAAACTGACAATGTAACTCAATTTATTTTCCTAACATCAACAAAATACAGCTGAAAGGAATTATCACCTGTGCACGTGGAACAGGGCGGAGAAAGGGCCATGAATCCTTATGATGCATGATGTCAGTAAGTAGATCTTGCAATACAGCATTATTGAGTGGAAGATCCAAGTCCACTTCAAGAGAGCGACGTCCACTTCGTCTTGTTGGCTGTAGATCAGTATCACTTTGGACACTACTTGTATCTGTATCAATAATAAAGCATTGCTTAGTGTTCTTTATAAAGAGGATATCAAATTAACTCATGGAGTTGATAATTTTATAAACATTATGTAGCACACAAAAGGTATCTCTCACCTATTCTGGTAAGTATAAATGAAAATGAATTTCTTATGAAGATACTAGTATCTACCAATATCAAACTAAATAATACATTCTGCAAGCTTTAAGAAAATTACCTAAAACATAGAGGGAAAACCTAAGTTAGAATTCATGTTCTCATGGTAGCAAATACAAAGATGTCTGTCTTCTGGTTTGTTGCACTGTGTAGTTTGCAGAAATTACTGACGTTTACTAACGTTTCAGAGGTGTTTGCTGCCTCCATCATCATAGGATGTTCAACATGATGATGGAGGCAGCAAGCAACTTGGAAATGTTAGTAAAAATCTATCAGACTACACAGCACAATCACCCAAAAAACAGCCTTCTTCAAACTTTAAGTTAGTCTTTGCAGACAACTTAGAACTGGTATCTTCTTTCATTACTTCTCTCATGCAAATACTATGGAGACTTCATGTAACACCTACTGAAGTATACAGAACTGGTTTGATACCCATGATCCATGCTTGAGACCAAGGACAGTACACCCCAAAGTACATACAAAAAATATATATATAAGACACAGACAACAGACATAGAAGAGCATGAAGCTAAGAACCACTGCTAAAGCATAAGTTTTAAAAATTGCATAGTACCATAACATCAACAATGCTCCATATGTAACATTACATTCCACAATGTGAGGATACTTTCGTAGAAACAATTTCTGCTTCCATTTCCTCTGGTGCATATTTCATGGGTACAACAAATTTTCTGACATGAAGGCCAGTCCTGAGGATTGCAAATCTTCAAGAAATTAAAATTTGTGGCAAATAAACCAAGAGAAATTTAATAGAGGAAAGTATGTGCATACAATAAGCTCTGCAATGAAATAAACTGCCCAAAGCAAATATGAACTAAGAATACAGAAATTGTCTTAAAACACAATACACACTAAGCCCAAAAATTACAGCTAATCTTTAAATTTACACTTCTGTAAGAATGGGGTAAACTGAGGAAAAATATTCTTGCATTAAAAAATTCTTTACTTGGTTAGCATTAAGCCACTAAATTTACTTACTTTACTTTACTGAAGTTACTCAGATTACTGTGAAGCCACTTAATAAGAGTTACTCTGTTGTTCCTAAATTGTGTATCTCATAATGAAACTGCCATCAAATTTAATAAGATTATAAATGCAAACACCACATAAGCAAAACAAAATTGTCAAAAATTTTTTAGACCATTCCAGTGACCTCAAATAATAACATCAAGGGACATACTTGCAGGTTATACATTAACACATTACAATAATCATTCAGATTTTACCTTGCATGCATAATAAATTAACAGTGAATGTGAATAATTATTCAAATCTATTCAGAATACTCAACTGATCACAAAAAGCTATAATATATCAAAAATATTTTACTAGCTAGTCATTACCAGAATAATACCAATTTCACACACATACAACACTAATTTTGCAGATTTAAGAGCAGCAATGGTTCCCAACTTATGCACTATTTAGTGAGAAACCAAAGCATTGGAAGCTTTCAGTAAGAGCCACCACTACAATTCCTGTTCTTCTGGCTCAGCTGAAGAGAACAGGCATGTAAGACAAATATCTGTGCATGTTAAAAGCTGTAGGAATAATGGCATACTGGATAAAGGAATAAGCGCTTTTAGTGGTTTTATTAATACATTCAACAAACAGATAAATATGGCATTTGCAGAATGTTTGAAGGCTCAATATACAAAAATATATGAACACACCGTCCCAGGAATTACTCCGCAGACGTTTGGCAAACATGGAGATCTTAGCCACAGCTGCAGTGGCACTGCAACGACGCAGCTTAATTGTCAGCTGTCTTGCGATCTCGCACCCTGCATCTGCAGACCAATCAGAGGCCTTACAGATCTACTGACTACCACATACTCAAATTGGTTTACATTCAGTACTGGAAAATCATATGCGTTACATCTTGGGCATAATTCAGGAATTACCAAGTGTTAAATTTAACATTCACTTTATAAATGTATTGGGTAAATATATATATATATTTATATTATCTAGTATTACCTTCTGTCCCACAAGTTCTTGCTATAGCTAAAAAATTTATATGTATACTTTATACATCTTTTACCTTACCAAACTTATCGCTTTCAACCATTTGTGACTGTAGCAGCACCTAATCAATCTCAAATTTGTTGAGCAGGTTGCTGAAATGACAGCATGTCTTTTAATACCATGCACTGCCATATTTTCTCAACAAAGCTTAAATTTCATATTCAAAATGGCATCTTTATATTCATAGAGAATAGGACATATATTGTTCACAACAGAAGTTGCAACATCTGATTAACATCAACACTCCCAAAGGAAACACGGTGGTTTACAGACAGGATTCTGGGTTTCTATGTAAAACATCTCAGGTATAACATGGGTTGGATCCTGTATGGATTTCTCTACATATGTATTCCATTCCTCATCCCCGAATGTGAGGAACACCAGGTACCTAGTGGTTACAATTCTTATTATCCTTACCTGTGGTAGCAAAGTCCACCTGATAAGTGTGCTTAACTAGGAAATGAGAAGGTCTATACAACTACAACTGGAAGTATTACTCACAATGATCAATAAATCTCAGGAAAAATCCAAATTAATCAATTAAAATAAAATAATACAAAAATTGGTTTGGACCTAAAAGGAAGATAATCATTTTATAAAACAATTAAATACACAAACCAATCATGCAATCTGCAGAGTATTACAAAGTTAAATGGGTAACCCATGTTCTTCAAAAGCCCCATTCCAAAATTACCATCATAAACCAAATAGGTGAGGAGAATCTACAAACACTGGCATGAGACCACTGTGGAAGGCTGGTAATGATGATATAAGACAATTTATTAAAAATATTAAGTAAAATCTGTTTAGTAATTACCATTCTATTCCATCTGATTCTACTTCATGATAAACAAATGGCAAAGACCAAGACAGAGTAGAGAAGGGATAGAAATACAGAAGGTAACACCAAGGTAAAACCATGTATTATATTTTCCAGTACAGGGAAGTTTAATGAGATAAATAATTTAAGTATATCAATGTCTCATACATAAACAGTGGACTCTCCATTATCTGAGCCAGTACCAACTGTTAATTGGGCCACCACGAGACTGGCCCAACCCTCTTCCCACCCAAAATTCTCATTCTGCACAAGTACTGATTTTCTGTGATGGTACCTTGCAAGCTTTTCAGACTGAAAAACCTATTCTTGGTATGAATCATTCAGTTATTGCAATTACTGTATACACTGTAAACATCTGGACTTTGATCATCCAAGGCAGACATGGTCCCATATATCATGGATAATTGAGGTCCACTTTACAAACAAAACTAAAAGCATGCTAGATATTTCATTCCCAGTTTATAATGGAACCCAAAGGTTCAATACTGCATTCACAACGGTTTGACACTAACCCTTCTCCTGACCCAGATGAATCCATTTCACACCTTCATATCCTATTTAAGATCCACTTTATTTTTTTTGTGGGGGGGGGGGGGGAGAGAAACAACAACCTTATTTGGCATAAACAAATGAAGAGCAATCCACCTGGACTCACTGGACTGATGCTTCCTTTGTAATTTTTCCTTCTACATGAATTGTAATGTTTTGAGGAGGGGCAGAGTGATAAAACACATTTACATTAATCTGCATTCATGACAGATAAAAATGAAGGTAGTAACCAAATATTATTCTATAATTCATACAAAAACTTTGGTGCATACACTTCTGTCACTTAAAATAAATTCATTCTAACAGTTAAAATTAACACAATACTGCTCACCTTTCACCACTTTGCACTTAGGACAGGACCATTTTCCTCTTGGGACCTTCTTCAATGGTGGAACAACACATTCAATGTGGAAGAGGAGGGGGCATGTGTCACAACACAGTAAATGACCACCCAAACCACATGCCTCGCACACCTCACTCACCTCAGCTACTTTGCTGAAATTAAACATACATTTGCTCATTTTTGTAAGCCAAAAACATATTAAAGCTGGTGATTCTGATATTATGAAAAGAGATACAATATTCTGTCATGATTAATCATGAGACAAGAGCATATAAATAAGCAAGATGAACACTTATATGGAATCTTACATCTCCTTTATTACAAAATTATCTGAGCCATACAAAAGGTTTCTACCATTTTATTTCTTGAGTATGGGTATGATAAAGGATGAAGCAATAATTTACCTCTTTTCAACCTGCCAAATAAAATGAGTTAACAATATACATACTAGTTTTAAGTTCTCTGACATTGTACTTCTTGCATCTGTAAAGTATAGTCAAGAAATGGGCCTGAGAATATTGTCAACGCAAATTTAAAACACACAATTTAACCCAGACAAACATCAAAGTCAGACATTACAGAAATAACATTACCAATGTGGTCATATACTGCAACAAAAATAGAATATTTTTCAGAATGACCAATATAAAAGATAAATCTAAGGAAAGTGCACATAAAAGAAAAAAAGCAGCCTTCCCTGACATCTTCGCGAAAATCTCATTCGCTTGCATGCACACAAATGTATATTACTATTGGAACTGGAAAAGCAAATGCAGTAAAAGGTAATAAGATATATAACAAAGAAAATGAATCCAGAACTTCACTGCAGGATCTAAGTATGACTAAGACTAAGGATATGCTAGGTTTTTGCAACATTTTAAAATAATCTGTGGCTAATGCCAAAAGAAAGTATAAACAACCAAACGTCAATGCCCAGTACTAGTTTAAAAATTTCTTCAATAAAAGAACACAAACGTACTTTTGTGAATCTTGAGTCTTTTCCTTCTGAACATCATCTTCATCTGATTCTTGAGAAAATAGACGCCTCGACTTTTTAGAAGCACGAACCTTTTCCGGTGGTCGACATTTTGGGCAAAACCAGTCTCCATGTGGAACTCTCTATGTAAAGGTATTATTGTAAATGTTAGTAGAGCCTGTTACATTCAAAAGTAAGACATTTATGAATATGAAAGTTTATAGCAATCAGAAAGCACTATATTATATTCAAATTATGTTAATATCAACAAAGATAGGTAGCTGACAGATATAAGATCAACATACGATTAACTTCGGTTTAAGGCAATAAAGATGATGCCCCTTATTGCATCCATCACAAAGCAGCATATTCTCAGCATCACCACGACGTCTACATAAACGGCAGTGAGCATTTGAAGCTGATCTGGACCACTGAATACTGTTAACTGGAAGAATTGAATGTCAAAACAAAAATTTTTACATTGCTTTTCAAATGGTAAACTTAAGTGAAAAACTTTTTCTGCTTACAGGCCTAGGTTTTTTAACTTATGCCTTTCCTTTTGTTACATACTGCCAATAACATAAACCCTTTAAACAGGCAATTCCAATCAATTAAGAATAATCTCATGGATCATTCTGGCAGAAAGAATTTTATAAAATACAAACTATACCAGAAATTATATTACTAATGAGCCGACTTTGGAAAATCATAAAGCAGGTTATCTTGAAGTCACGTGACAGCAAACTACTAAAATTATTAGTAGTCTTAATGCAATCTCTTCACTACTGGGATGGAGATAGTAAAATATGTATATCAAACAGCTCTATTATCCAATCACCTTTCATGAGAAATAAACATTATTTTTTGCAATAAACTGTTTCATAAAACACATATTACAGAGTGGTCTCTTTATAAATTACTAGAATAAAACACATTTTACACAGAAAAAAAGGCATTTAAATAATGTTCACGTGCAACTAAAATAATAAGCATTTTATAACCTAGATATAAACTTATGCTACATTTACAACAGTTCATAATTGTTCTCAAAATTCAACATTTTCAATCAAAAATGAAACACTAAACAACCAACTAAAAGGTTAGGTTTAGCATCTATCAAATATGACAATCAATAGCATGATTCATAATTTAAAGCTTCACTGTTTAAAGAACTGAATAAAGTAAATGAAATAACAATTATAATCTATCACATATATCTTACAATACACTATGTACCACAGTATAAACACCAAAATTCATAAACCTTAGATTCCTCAAAAAGAAAATGTAAACTATATACACATAAATATATTTTTTGTAATTAGGTGCTGAAGACTTTGTCTTATGAAAGTGAAGGTGAATAAATAAGGTTTAATCCTGAATCTTTGCAGTACTGCTGTAACATCTGTAAAAATAGAACTGTTTACATAATATCAACAACAAAAAAACAGCTTTGCTACTTACGCTACGAGACATTAATGAAACTACAAATTCCAAATGTAATCCCACTCATTAATTAATGAAATTTGTTGATTACTTCAACAATAACACTTACCAAGGGTTGTAAAATGAAGAAACAACTGTGAAAAGCTTGTAGAAGCCATTAAACTGACCTCCCACCTTTTCATCAGTGTCTTATCACTGGAACCATCCTCTGCACCTGAAATACAGCATAAGTCAGATGTAACAAGTCCATTTTTAGAATTTCTTTTATACATGGTCACTGTAACAATGTTAAATATAAGAATATTTTACTAATCAAATGACAGTGCCATTTAATTATTTTCCACACAAAAAACACTATGGATCTCTTTTCACAATCATGTAAATATACATCTCTCAAGTCATTATTTAATATGTTCACAGAAGTGTCCATTTTCAGTAAATGCATAAAACTGTATGGGAATGCGGCTGGGTTACTTCTACTACTATTCTGAGTCAGCTGTATCCCATTGGCAACGATCAAATGAAATCTATATATTTATTCAACTGTCACAATGTTCATTTTCCAGTCAGTTTTTGATATGACTGAATAACACAAAGGAAAATGTATCCAAACATGTACATACTTGTGTATATACAAACCATGTACGAATGATAGGGTTATGCAGCAATTTGTCAACAAAGAATCAGAATGTTCATTCAGTTTGGCAATGGGCAGACATGCAGAAATGAAGGGAGTAAAATGGCAATTTGATTACCTATTGAGTTGTTTTGTGGAAAATACAATAAAAGTTGTTTATTGGCAATTAAAGCAAACCTTAAACCACGCTGAATAAACTGCCTTTATTTTTTACTTTTAAATCAGTTTTACTTCTTGCATTTGTTCATCTTACACTATCAAATTAATGTTCGTTATTCTCCACAACCATCTCATAGTTGATAACAGGGTTGAATATACATTCCTATACTATCAGCCACCCACAGGAAAAGGAGAATCGGAGGTATTCAGCATTCTTTTCTTCATGAGGCATGTGTTGTAGGAACATAGGTATAGTATGTTATGTAACAAGATGTGATTCAGCAGTTACATGTTTGTTTCACATTTCTGCACTATGCAGACGTCATGCTTGTTTGTAGGTTCACAATGACAATTTCAAAGTATGTATTCATACAGTTATAAAACCAGTATACATGTCCTCCTTTTGTGAAGAATGTGTAAATTCTCAGTAAGATAAATATGTTTAATTAAAAACGAATACATATATATATATATTAAAATGACTACAGTATAAATGGTGATATGAAATAAACTTAATTATTTGATTCTAGGGGGGATATTACTCTCTCAGAATGCCAAAATATGTGCCAGTTTTCTACTCTGTGAATTATGACTGACTTACCAAGTGGCTTTTGTAGGTACTTTCTTTCTACACTTTGTGCAACTTGAAGGATGGCACTAGCAAGGTTGGTAACCACAGGATTCTGCTGGCTACTTGGTTCACTATCCTCCAGTAATAGCCGACCAGGATCTCTGTAGCATATCTCTGCATCTGTTGAGTTTGGGCTACTACTTCTCTCTATAAAAATAATCAGAATATCAATACAAATTAAGAATGAAGGCATGGTTCTGCAAGCAGCAGCTGCAATATCACATGCAGCGACTGCTGTAGTAGCACTTACATGTACCTGAGTTGCGTACTGTCATGTGCAACCACAACAGCAATAGCTGAAGGGACTAGTCAGTCTACATCTGTCACTGCATTTTTATGAAAAGATTTTCTGGTTTTTGTTCCATGATGAGCAGCAAAAAGCTCATTACATTTAGTTTTCTTCTATAGTTCTTCCTTTCACTTTATTCATTTCATGTTGCTATATATTACTCACCCCTGTTGTCTTGTTCCATTGGAATGTCACTGCAATCTATAGCCTGCAATAAAAGTAAACAACTTAAAAGAAACTGCCCCTTTTGAGTATAATATGTACTAGAAATCCCACTTTCATTATATTAGCATAAAAGAATACATATTTCATTAAACTGACATCATGGCCATATTTTAAAGTTGAAATTCATCTTGCAGAAAAGAACTAAAAATTCTTGTACCTGAAATCTGTACATTCAGCATGTGTGGCCCCATTTTATGAAGCAATGCACCCATACAATTACAAATATATGACAAATTTCTTGAAAAGAACCCTATGATGAAGGAAGACTACTTACATAAAATTGTTAGACCACCTTACATCCTGCAACCCTTTATTACCCCTTCAGTCAAGTTACAAACTTCTAAATACAACATGTAAATATAGTGTCCGTCACATACACATATATTACAATAAAATATCCCGTCCAGCATTAATATTATCAGGATTTGACTAATAAAGTTTTAATTTAAAAATACTAGAAAGACTGGGTAACAATATGATCACACTTTATACATGACATTAAAAGCACAATCACTTCTGTAAAATGATTATATGTGAATGTCAAACTTTGGCAAAACTCACATTAAGGCAACTAACCAATGGGAGAAAGGACAATTTGCCATATTGTAAACTTACATCCTTGTCTTCTTTCTTCAAATGGCTTTCAGAACCCCATACAAGCTTGTCACATTGTTTGTCGTAACTTCTTTTGTTAATGGAAGTCCGCCACACTTCTCGACTATATACCTGCAAACACAGACTCTAAAACATTAGGGATGTTCGACAATTAGCTTTCATGGATGTGTTAAGTCACATTTATTACCCTGATATAGACATCCAAAAGAACAAGGAATAACAGACATTATTTCTACTTTTCAATGTAACTGCCACAGCTACATATCCATAGCCATTCAATTTTCATGAAGTATTCCTTGTTATTTTCAATGTCTATGTTGAAGTAATAAATATGTGCAACACTCTCAGAAACTACTTACTGAACATACTGCATATATCATTTTGTGAAGCAAGACTGAAGGACAGATCATTAATTTAAGATTTAATATATAAGCCTCATGAAACTAGTTACGCTTATCAAAATGTGTTTAAACAAACCATATAAGTAAACATTTGCCTGACATGTTTCCTATTCAAAATGGTATGGATTGGATTCATCTGGCACAGGAAAGGGGCCAGTGGCAGGCTCTTGTGAACATGATAATGAACCTTCAGGTTCCATGAAATGTTGAGAATTTTGTGAGTGGCTGAGCGACTGTTGGCTTCTCAGGAAGGACTTGGCTCCATGGAGTAAGTAATACATAAGCCTAATGGTAAAGAACTTTGGAGAGCCCAAAGGAACTGTTCAGTCATTAACATAATCAAACCAATACAAGTGTTTACTGCTGATACAGTTACTGTTTTTAAACATGGTGCTATTGCAATTCTCATCTAACATATTATGACTATCTTGCTATATTATTTCTAGGTGCATTTGCAACTACGAGTCAGAAAATGAGCATACTAGCTTCATTTTGTCTCACTATTCATATGATACAACTTGTGTCGCATTAGTTTAAAATTCAGTGAAATCAAAACACATTCAAATTTGCAAAGAATTAGGTTGTCACATTTGTGTAACATAAAGAATGTCCAACTTCCAGTAATTTGAAAGAAGAACCAAGTATTACAAATCATAAATACATCATTTTAACATACCTTTAGAGAGCCTAGACCACCAATCTGTATTTTTTCTTCCATTTCTAAAATGAAATCTCGCAATGTTAGCTCCAAGATCTCATCTGTAGGTGTTCCTGGCGCAAAGTTCAAATTGGCATCCTCATGTTTTTGTGAGCGAGATTTCCTTGGTTCAGGAACAAAAGTGCCCTGCATCTTCACATAAAAAACACAGTGTTTGTAAATGGTCTTGTAAATGACAGTCTGTTCATGTGGATTAGTTTCACACTAATAAACATAAGGATGTATGGATAGAGCAGCATGAACAATTAATTCACTGTCATACTTGCATTGTGCCCACAAAAGCCTCGGAATAGGAATTCCCTTTGAAATTTCAAAAGCAACTTCCAGTAAAGGGACAACCACACTGTTCATCAGTTAGTGCTGTGTTGGAGATGTTCACAGTGAAAAAATAAATGGGAGAATGAAATATATTAATGTGTGAAATGGTTGAAGGGTACAAAATTGTAAAACCTTGAGGATTCATAAATTATTTGGAAAGGGCAATTGAATGCATAAAATATAACAGCAATTGATGAAGTTATTAAGGAACACAAAAAAACAACTGGACAAAAGATGGATGTGAGAAATTTTGTATTAGAGAGAGAGAGAGAGAGAGAAAGGGGGGGGGCCCAATCACAGTATTTCACACATCATATGGGACTATAATATGTAAAAAAAGTAGAGGTGTCCCGCTATATGCCATGGAGAGAGAGGAGACATACAAAAACTCAGTTTACGGCCAGACACACTTTAATGCCAATACTGGTAGAGAACAAATTGTGGTGCTCTAATGGGGTATGATTGTAATTATATAAAGAAAGCCTAAACACCGATGCACACACATGTATGAGCATGAGATAACAGCCCCTTATTTCCAGCCTTGAACACAGAGTGACTGGTTTCTGTGGCAACATTCCATTTGTTTTTACAACGCAGTTTGTTGAGGCAGAAATGACTTGCTGGGTCTAGAAGCAAACAAAGAGAAAACTCAATACATATCTTGTCACTACAATAAACAACAAAATCATTTCAAAAAATGCTACTAAATCCTTAGAACATGTGGCAAAGTTCAACTATCTGGGAATGACAGTAACAAATAACAAATTCATTATAAATATATTAAAACAATAAATTTAGGGAATGCTTGCTACCATTCAGTTCAGAATATTTAGTTTTACCAACTGCATCTAAATATACGCAGAATAAAATATGAAACCACAATTTTGTATTTTGTTTCATACGAGTGTGAAACATCAGATAAATGGAAGAATGCAGGTTGAAGATATGAGAACAGAGTGCTCAGGGGAATATATGGACCAAAGTGGGAGCAAATGATAAAAGCAGTTGTTAACATGCTTAATAAAGGACCATATTATTATGACATATGGGGAAGCAGAGATATGGCTCTACACATTCATAACCACATCACTAGATGAAAGTAGTGGTCAGTCAAATACTCCAGATGCTTTATCCTTGGGGAAAGACTCTGGTACTCACTGGATAACAGACTGAGTGGACCACAAAGATAGTATGGACACAGAAAAATCTATGCCCATGATGGAAATCAAATCATGGTCATCTAGTCTATAACACAGTTACTACACTGACTGAGACACACCAGCTCCACACAAACCCAAAAACAAAAACAGCTAATAAAACAGCTTTGGTTACTTATACAACAGTGATAACATGAGCATGCAAATGCCAAGAATGAAAGATCTGAAATCTGTTAAAAACAGATAGAAATTCATGAACACACATGCAGAAGAGACTGGTTCTGGGAAATTTAAAGGAAATTATTTGGTAAATCAAAACCAAAATTCCAGTAAAAAAATAAGTTCTCAAAATATGCTGACCTAATAACTATGTATACCATCTGCTTTACTTTCAGTAGCCTGGCATGTCACCCACACAGACAATTTATACATTCAATTAGTTCCCAGAATAAACAGCAACACGTGTTTTGTTGAAGACACCACCACAGCCTCATTTAAATTTCTTGCTACGAAATCATGACCATCAGCACATAACTTCAATTTTTTCTGCATTACACAAACAGTGTACTTTTAGTCAAATGTGACAGACTATGTCCATAGGCAATATATGTACACATTAAACATGTTTCATTACTATAAAAGCTGCATTTATTTAAAAGCAATATACTATAAGCACATCACACTGCTTTTAAATAAAATCAGCCATTATATGCAATTATAAATGTAAACCACATGTTACTTACTTGGGTTCGATCCAGTTTATGTACTGGACAATTTGCCATTTTCTGTACTATATAAGTCCTTTCCTGCATTAAAGTCTGTCGCAGTTCACTTTCTCGAATACCACGCCTATTAAGGCAATCGATCAAATGATTAATATCTTCTTCTTTACTGAAGAAAGCCCATCTGGTCCGGACAGCTGAATCTGACTGTCCATGCACAGGACAAGTGTTGATATCTGCTGTGCAAATCAAGGGCTGTTGCTTTGTCATGGTCACTTTATCAGAATCGTTGATCGTCTCACTACTTGTCCATGCTATTCTATCACTCAATCCCCTACTTACATGAGACACATCACCAGAATCACTACTTGTGTTTTTTTCAGCCAATAATTTTTTGTTGCCACTAGAAGTAGCCACTGGACGAGCTTCATCACCAACATCATTTTCCTTGTCGCTACCACTGCCTCCATTCCACTCTTCTTCAAACAGCTTCCGGACATATGTCAGAGTATCATCTGAATGAGCTAAAGTAGGATTGTAGGGGGTAGGTTCTGGCAAACATGATCCTGCCCAGTGCTCATCATGCTCAACAAAGAGTCCTGGAAGAGATGAAAACACCCAAAAACGTCGATAAGCACGATCAGTTCCTATGGGTAACACCTGATGTCCAAATACTGCTTGGTGCAATTCACGAGACTTCTTCTGTATTTCCTGTTTCCGACGTGATGATTCACGATCCAGTCTCTGTTGCCGAACTTCTTTGTCCTCTTCTTCCTCTTCTACTGGTAAGTCAGTAACAGGTGCAACTGCTGATGCTGTTCCTGTTTCAGCATCTCCTTTAAGTTTGAGTTTAGCCTCCTTCCGTTCTTTCATCCTAAATTACACAAAGAAATACTTTTTCTACTCATATAAATACACAAATTTTTTAATTACATTTGCAATGGACTGGCCAATTAATTACAAGGTACAGGATTTTCTTTGAGCAGCTGGAAGTTATTCAACAACTAATCAAGAAATTCACTACTCTGATGGAACACAAAGGTACATAAAAGCTCACTACCAGTGGACCATACTCTAAGTTAAAAAGTTCACCTCCTAACAACCTAATTCACATGCCTCTCAACTACATACAAGTAGGTTTCCCCAATGGTCACTTCCCCTGAATATTTTCCAATCAAATTTATGCCGTTTTATGCACGTAACATGTCAAACCCAATATATGTATTTAACCAATGTAACAATATTAAGTTATGGAAACAGGCCATCAATTTAATTACATATTTTATCTTAGGAAAAATATTATATCTAGCACCCTGTATAATAAGTGATCTTGAATTTTTTGGTACACATAATCACTCCAACCGAAATATCAATGGTCCTCTAACATAACTCTAATGATCACTAGAACAATAAAAATTTATAGTAATAAAGAATAATTTTTTATAGTTCAATTTGAAAAAACAATAAAAATGTTCCATAGCAGCCTTTTCTGTGTGTTTGTAAGAGCACAGAGGTGTCAAAATCAGGATGTAACACATGTAATTTTGTACATACCTGAAATTACACACTTGGCAACTGTAAATCAGAGGTGAGACTTGTCTATGCAGGAAATTTCCATCACTTCCCTTTCAGACAAAATCCATCACAAGACCAAAATCATACTCAAGAAAGAGCCTGCACATTCAAAATAAATGTGTAGTTTTCCTAACACAGGAATAGTACACATGAATAATATGGCAGTAATATACCTTATTGCAGCTGCTTCCCTTTCCTTTTTCAGTTCCGCTATTTGATGTGTTCTTATTTCAGCACGAAGCTGCTTAACCTTGTCCCCTCGTTCTTCAATTACATCCCTCACAGTAGCATATGTTGAGATCTGATTAATAAGACATGTCACAATCTGCAACTTATCCACTGCAAAGGAAAACAAAGCTGTTACATAGACTGAATGTCCAATGTCTTAAAATTTATGTTACGCAGTCCTGCACAACATATTAAAAGTCTCCTGTGCTAGCCTGCTTTCAAGCACTTGATATGAAATACAGCACTATTGCTATATATGCTGTGCAAAAGCCAATGAAGAACCAGTTGCTGTGTGTATAAAGCTTTGGGCCCACTCAGCCTCCTATCCAACGGGCACCAGGGGTCCTTTCCCCAGAGGTAAAGCACAGCTGGGACATGACACCAACCGCTCACCCTACATAGCGCCGAGGTTAAGAATGAGCAGGAGCAAAACATCCACCTCCTCCTCCTCCTCCCTCAGCGCCTACGTGGCATACAGCGGGACAGCTTTATTTAATGATATGTAGTACAGTCATGTTCAGACATGAAGGCATAGAAGAAGGCACAGGATAAAGAAAAACAGAAAGAAATAAAGAAACAATTCTATCAAGCACAAGATATTGTAATAACATGTACCTGTCAAAAGAGTGAGATGTACACTTAAAAAAATGGGGGGAAGGAAAGGAGGAAAAGAAAATAACATAAATCAGCTTAAATGTATATCGACCAGTAACATTCATAACGAGTGTACTGAAAACAATGGAAACATGCAAATTTCCTTAATTATTTTTAACAATTTGACTACTGTGCAGCCTGTTTGTTTTCATGAATGATGTGTATGCTCAAAGACAGCCATCTTCCTTAAAGAACAAAATTTATAAACATCAGCCAGAGAATCCCAACCATCCGAGACAACTTTTCACAGTCATGCAAAACAAACATACTTGGGACACTGCAACTTGTGAGTCTCTGCAACAGTGTTTGCTGGCCTGTATAACCTGATGTTACAAGTTCAAACACCTGCTAAAGTACAAAATAAAGACTGATGTTTTATAAGTGTGATTGTTGTGCATGATTCCATATCACAAAAAATTTGAAGGTACTGAACACTCAGTTCACATTAAATATTACAAGACAGAGATCATAACATGAATTAAAATTGGCTACAGCACGGGACATACCTAAAGGTAGATCACACACATTCATTACACTGAGGGATCTAAGAATATGGGGCTGTTGAATCCGTAGAAGTAAACCTGGATCATCCAAACTTGTATAACCACCACGCTGCTGATATCTGAAACAATATCAAAACCAATAGAGTTTCATCCACAAAAATAAAAGGCACTTAAGACTTAATGAACTATCTAGTATCATTCATTTATCAGGAGTTATAAGAACAAAATGAAGTCCTTTGTAGGCCAAAGAAATTCTGCAAAGTATGAAGAATGCAGACTGAAAAGAATTATAGTTTCACTGTAAAAATTAATCTATAGGAAACAAATCACAGTCATTTTTAATCCTTTCAATTTCAATTTCCATTTCCTTACATTCATGCTAACAATTACTTAAACTAGAACAGCAACTTTCAAGTTCGGTCAACAGACGAAATAGTCAAATGCATCCAGATTTAAAACGTAATAAAGTGTTCCAACCTTTAGGTTTAACTTTTCTGACCTACATTTTTAAAATGTTCAATAACCAAAGCTCCTTGTAAAAGTTTTAGAATATTTACAATAAACTACTATCAAATGCATATGTGGTCATTAGTAATTTGTCCCTAGGCTTACAGAACTAGATGGTAAATAAAATAAAATAAAATTACCGTATTTCCTCGATTTTAAGACACCATTGATTGTAATGGTCTATTAACTGGTTGCCACAAGGAGGAGAGGAAAAAAAAGATCCTATATAATTTTTAGATGCAATTAGATGTAAGATGCACCCAAATTACTGAAATTATAAAATGTGAAAAAGAGCGCTGAGGTAATACGGTAATTAAAAATCCTGCCTGTTTATAACAGTTATTTGGTTTCACTGTTAGTTCAAAGTTTAACCTTCACTTGCAACAATAACACTGACTCACTCCTAAAAAGACTTCTGAAATGCACTGCAAAATACTGAAAAAAATAAAAAATTAGAAAACCTAACACAAAGAACCACAGTATAACACACACAAATGATGTGAATGTAGCAATCCTTATATTAATAAAGGCACAATATTAACAAGGCTGCAAATTTGACCAAAATAGGGCATGGATTCAAATATTCTCAAAATCAAAATTGAAATAAAGACCCTTTCTGTTCACCTCCACTTGGAACTCATTTCTCCAGACCGCCCACCAGATGACAGAAGATGCAGCCTTAAAACTTCCGTCAGTGTTATCGAATCTAGTGTCACTTTATTGAGTGGAATACCCTGGTACAGCCGACACCAACTTGCTGCAGCTGTTGCCAACTTGATAGCTTCTGATGATGTAATGTCGCCAATTTCATCAGTCAGGCCAACTAAAACACCATAATATAAAATCCAATGCCTGTGCATAGAATTATAGGACTCATACTTGCATTTCTCTTACATAAACACATCATGATAAAACATTTTGATATAAAGACTGTTAATTTATGTTAGACAGCACACCAATCAACACACCATGTCAACACAAGGAATAAAAATCAGCTTCATAGACCAATTGCCAACCTCTCATGTTTTCAGAAGAGTGCATATTATGCAGGGATCAAAATTTTCAACAGTCTACCATCTAATCCCTCAAGTCTTGTAAATAAAAAGGCACAATTTAAAACAGCATTGAAAAGATACTTAATTACACACTCCTTTTACTCTGTCGATGAATTCCTAATGTCTACAAGTAAGTCGTAATTTATCCTTTGTTTGTATTTTTGTGACATTTATATGACTTGTATTTGTATAACATGTATTGTATTATTATAACTTATTCTACATCCTATTGTCATCTGACTAACTTATGGATCCATGGAATGTAATAAAGATGTATGTATGATGTATGTATATGTAATCTGAACAGCGATACATTTTTTGTCAGCCATGTAATGTGTATTGTGGTTATCACATACCTGATGTCTGACTATCCGTTTCCAGTATTTCATCATCTTCTTCTTCCTGCATACTGAACAGTGCCATCAGGAGGAGTTGAATTATATCACTAAGTGGACCTATAAACAAGAAAGAATGCCACAGTAATTTATTATGAAGGACAATACATGTTCCTGGTTTAGTTCATACTTTCTAATTATTAAATGGACAAATTTGGTAAGGTGCCCTACCTAATGATGTTTTCACAAAACTGTAGCATCGCATAAACTCATCAAACGTAAGACCAAGAAAAACATTACAAAAGGTACACAAGGCTACTGGTACTCAGTTCTCAGCAGCAAGCGCATAACAAAGGATCAGACTGGTTACCAAGCAGCCCTGCGGATGAGAAAAGAGACTGTTCTTGAAACATTGGCAGAATATGTGGTTTATTCACAATTCTGAAATCTGACGCGGCTTGTAACCCAACAGTCTTTCATCAAGTGAGTTAATAGTTGCCTTATTTGTATGAACCTATATTTCAATAACTCACCAGCTACTTCACTTGCAGACAATGCGCGTTCCACAATATCAAAGGTCACACCATTTGGAAAGAAACTTTTGGAGGACAAAATATCACCAAAAGAGTGTAAAAACTCCAATATCATTACAAAATCACCAAAGAACTCATTTGGAATAACGCAATCAACCTTTGTAGGAACTGGTAATTCCTGCAACAAATAAAACAAACACTGATGAAATCACAGTGTACTCAGATCATTCCACTAGTGATTAGCGTGCTCGCCACTGGACCCAAGGTTCAAGGGTTCAAACCTGGCCGAGGTCAATGGACTTTAAAGGGTGATAAAAATCTGTAGCTCAACTTCCTTCAGAAGGGAAGTAAAGCCAGCGGTCCCACGTCATAGATTTAAAGCATGTAAAAGAACCTTACGAGCATCATTCAAGATGTTTCATAAGCAAAATTCAGTGGTCATTTCTCACCCATGTCTCTCCTGATTCTCTACTAGATGGCTGTAGCAGACAAATCAGGATTGAATAGAAATTGTGCAGAAGCAGTGGGCTTGTCACTCACTACTCAAATGCACCCTACAAGACTAATAAGGACAAGTTGCCTTGAGCAACTGTCCCGGAACGGGTCAATAGGCCCAATCCTTGTAGTAGTTGATGAAGTATATATATAGTATACAGGGAAGTCATCCCAAGGTATAGGTGAATATGCATTATGCAACCTTATTCTGCAAACAAGGAAAGAACAGTACCAATATTTCTCTATCAGCCCTATACTGTACTACATTCCAGGGCAAAAACTTGTTTGACCTTGAAAGAACACAAAGACAACAAAACAGGAACAGGTTAAAGTGGACCTTGTACATTTCAAGAAAAACAAGAAAATATTAAGGACTTCTCTGCAGCTTGCCTATGATTAGGGACCAAAACATTTCTGATTTTCTTGTTACAAATTGAACATACAATTGGTGTGATGTTAAGAGATTGATTCTCACTGTCATGTGCATCTAAATTCACATTTTCATATTACAGTAAAGGTAGACAATTGCACATTTTTACACATCATATAACACAGAATAAAACTTCTCTATTAATAAATTAAGGAAAAATTACTAATTTTTAGCTTTAAATAGTAGAGACCATGCCCAAAGAAAATTCAACAAAAAAATACCTTCAAATCTTCACATTCCAAATCGTCTCGTTGACGGTTCCACTGTTTCAAAAATTCTGCCAAACGTAATTTTTCCTCTTTCAGTTTTGCTTTCTCTTTCAATTTTTCCTCCACCTTCTTGCGCTTTTCTTCAAGAGCTTTCTCTTTCCTCTCCTCCTTTAGCTTCTTTCTTCTTTCCTCCAATGTCAGTCTATGAAAATTAAGAGAATATTTGATGAGGAACGTTATGTCAAATACTAACAATTAATTTAATGTATTTCTATTTTCAAGCAGTGAATAAAAATGATATAATTAAAATACTATGGTATAATTTTAAATTGAAAGAGAGCTCATATAAGGAAATACAAACCTGTCATTCATGCCTTGTTTCAAAGGGATCATCTTATTCATCTTATGTTTCTCCAAAAGGTTCTTGGTTGCATCTCTTTTCTTTGTGTTTCCTGCATCCCTGTACTTGTCCTTCACCTTCTTTGCTAATTGTTGCTTCTGTGGTGACTTCACAACAGAATCTAGAGTGAATTTCTTAGGTCCCTTCTTTGTAGGAGAAGGTTTCTGAGTATTGGAACATGTTCCTGATGGCAAACTTTTCTTAGGAGATTTTTGCCTTTGTTGAAGGGGTGGTAATTTTTTACCTGAGTTTTCATGTTTCCCAATTTCCAAATTCTTCTTTGAAGGAATATCTTTCTTATTTGTTAGCAATGTCTTCTTGGAATCTTGCTTGCCTATAGGCAAGTCCACTTGCTTCTTCATAGGCCTTGTTTGTAACAACAGATCCTTACCAGCAGTCTTCTGTTTATCTGGAGATAAAATCTTTCTTGATGCTGCCTCTCCTTTCCCAGGTGATTTAAAATATTTATGAATTGTTTCTTGCCTTTTTTCCTTCATCACCTTGTTTTGACCTTTACTTTCTATTTTAGGTGAAGTAATGGCCATCTTCATAATCTTCTTAGATATTTCAAATTCTGGTAGATCTCCACAAAAAATGTGGCCAAAATTTATCTCTGAAATCTTGTATTTCTTAACAACTTTATCCTGTGAATTGCAAATAAGAAAATGTGTAACTAATAAAGTCATTTCAATTAAGAGAGATACAAAAATAGCATTCATGCATAAATACATTGAATAAATAAGTGCTAACATTCATGAGGCCAATGCTTATTACATAAATATTTCAGTAATATAAATCAAAGCCAAGTTTAGTATCTTTAAGAAAGAAGTTTCTTTTTTATTATAGGTTAACAAACAATCACTTGCTAATGCACTTTAACTTCAAACGGTTAAGGAGATACTTTTTAAACAATGTGTGTACAAAATATACCTTTCCTATCTTCCTGTTCTATCTTATCTGTGGTTACAAAACATGAACAGCTCCACCTTCCACTTAAAACATTCAGGTTCACAGAAAATGCAAAGTAAATTTTTCTGTACACTTAGCCTTCTTAATTTATCCTTCTATAGTAACAAATAGTTTGTAACTTTGATAACAAATATTTAAACTAACCTTAATTACCCATACTTTTTGCTTCTGCTCTGTAAATTGTTTTAATAACAAACGATTCTTTTCCCTGGTGTATACTCCTTTGGCCCGCCTTAGCTGACAGGCCTTGATAGTTATCACATCCTCCTCCTTAGAGCTGTTTATTTTTTTCACTCTGTAACTGTAGAGTGATGCAGGTGGAAATGAAGTTGTCTCACATTCTCTCCATGACACTTCACTGGAAATTATATCATATACTGCATATTAATGTATTTCCACAAAGGGACACCAAGACTACACATGTAGCACATGTAGTTAAACATAAACTTGAAGACCTACAATTCACAATACCATCTTGAACTTTGCACTCATTAACCTAAGCTTTACATATTCAACTAAAGCAAACTACAGGCAACTACAGATTATCTCGGCTAATAATGGGGAATGGGAGTGCATGTGACCTGAAATTTTCAATTTTCTTGACATATAAATCACATGTTCTAATATGCAAAGAACACAATTTAACATCAAACAAACACATAACTTGTTAAAATATTGTAACATAACAGTAATTAATGTGCTGAAATGAAAAATGAAAATACATACATCTGAAGGAAATGAAAGTGTGTGAAGGTATCAAAGTCAAATTTGGTAAATTAAATACATACACTGCAGCACATAAAATGTATTATAGATAAATGTAAATACACTAATAACATATGATGCATATATTTTATAAAAGCCACTGTTTCAGTAAAAAAATCATAAAAAGGCTATTATTACCTATTTCCAGAGAGAAGATTAGCAATTTCCTTCTCTGCAGGTGGAATAACTTGTAGGACACAACTCTCACACCTGTAATAATATATTTCCAAATGTATTATGAACATGCATACACAGTAAGGCAATGTTTTAAAAAACATTTATAACAAAACAGACATACCAAATATCTTCTCTGATGTTAACCTCAACAATCTCACCAATAAAGTATCTTTCTCTTGTAAATGTAAAAACATCTTCTGAAAGATCACCAAAAGATGATCTCTGGGTCAGGGATGCCAAGTATAATACTGGTATCACCAACTGCATAAACAAAGAAAATGACAACATACCTAATTTTATAAATAGCTGTATTAACATACATTATGATTTTACACACTGTGGTATCCAGAGAACCAAATTTTTTGACAAAAATTGAGGACATTTGATACATGTATAGAAAATGCCCTACTAGAATCTCATGAGATTAAGGTAACTGTCATGCTGCTATCTAATTTTAAGGCATAGGAAAGACCATGAAAACCAAATGTCAATCAAGACAGCACATCAGGAAAGAGATTTGACTTTGGAACCAACAAAAACCAATGGCATCATACACTGCTTAATGCACTAAGGAGCTACTTCATATTCAGTGAAATCTACAATCTGGTGCAACTGCTCATCTCACAAATCTGTATCATCATCCTACAACAATAAATCTGAGACAGTTGCTCATGCTAAGAGCATGCAAAGAGCTTTAAGAGGAGTAATATAATAAGTATTTTTAAAATGGCCCAGACACTACACAAAAATCTTAAAGTCAATCAAGTTTCATACTATACTGTACCATCAGAGTCCATCCTACTTCAGTTCAGTGGTATGCATGAAAAACTTTCTTCTCTAAAATAATAATTTTTAAGAACAATTTACAAAATTTGTTTTCTGCTACACTTCCTGTGAACATATACATCATGAACTTCATCCACACATACTGGTTTTCCATCACATACTAATTGCAGAATAACCAGAGACTGCATTACTACTACATGCAACACCCTTCCCTCTCTAAAACAGAAAACAAATGTTAAATTATAGTAACAGTTTGACATTACTAATATATGTTACCTTCTTGGGGAAAGTTTTCAAAAACGTGCGAGCATTTTCTTCACTTTGCAGTGCCTCTTGATATGTCAACTGAGGTTTACCAGTCACAGAACAGCACCATACCAAAGAATTGCACAAGATAACACGCTGACAGAACTCCCTGCAAAATATGTCACCTTTAATTACCACAAATTTAGAGACAAACAGTGCTAACATGAATGATACCAATAAACTGCACAGGATTACATCATGCTTTTAATTTGGAATGTCTTCAAATCAATGACAGAATTGAAAAATTAAATAATATTTTTCACACATCAGACATGTCATAATTTAGTACTCCAGATCAGAAACTATAACACAGAAAGACAACTCTGCAACATTTTATAACAGATAAACCAAAACTAGTGTCTCCATTCACCCTTTCACCACCAGTCAAATTACAATCACATTCACTACTTCTCTTATTAGACATCTACACACAAAAAAAATTGACACAGAAGTTTAATTAGCACAGAGATATATATATATATATATATATATATATATATATATATATATATATATACACACACACACATACATATATATGTATATATATACATACATATACATACACACACACATACACAAGAGGTATAATCAACTTGCATCTCATTTTTAGCCTTCTAGTAAGTAGCAACTATTAATTTTGATGCCCTTAGCATCAAAATCCATGCTTGTTATGCCCAAAAAATACATCAAAGTTTAGAAAATTCATTTTCAGGCCTCTTACATTGAATTACTTCCAAAGAGAAAACATTCTGTTTCAAAGAGACATCGCTGATATGATGTAATTTTAAATTTCTTCAATGAGTATCCTGTTAAACACTTCAAGCTCCTTGCCATTTCCATGTAAAATAATATGCAAGTCAGTATCCAAATTAAGGTAGCCCTACAAAAATCTTCAGCATTTAGTTACACAAAACTCTCTCCTCTTGTTCAGTAACTTTTAAAATACATTTCAAAACACAACTGATACAACAAAAACAAATATAGCTATGAAGCAACAACAACGGAAAATCTTGTTACAATCACAAGAAGTAGGTATAATTACAAGAATATTGGGGTAAACTGAAAGTTCTTTATCTCAAGTTATTTCGAATCACTGTAATATTAAACACAACCTCTAAAGTTTACAACTGCAGACATCATGCATTACTGTTTTAGTCATTACCACGAGTTATTAAATCAACATCTGGTTTTATACACTAATGGTAATCAGAGAGACAGAAATATCTATGTTGGACATCCACTGACGATACAGAGTAATGAAGCAGAAACAACTACCTTCATGACACCAAACAATCATATAAATGTCAAATTTGCAAACTACTTACTCATAATCCCTAAATATCTCATTAGTTAGCTCACAGTAGAACACTTCTTCATCGTCTTCAAGATCGGGTGGAAGTTTCTTCTTTATAAATGGCTTTCTACGCAGCAATGGCATGATTTCACCGACAACTTACTTTGGAGGGAAATGATTGTTAACTGTAGAGTAATAGTTTTCTTAGCGGGGCAAGTCTATTCCAGAATCTAGTAACCACTTCCACATATTAGACGATAATACAACACATTTCTTTTTGAAGTCACGCTAATGGAAAGAAATGTAATAATTAATTAATTATTTCAGGAAATAAGACACCATACCAGCTTCACAGAGTCAAGTACCTCATCATTTATTACAAACGAAGCGAAAATCAAAGTATACCTACACACAAGCAGGAGACGGCCACAGTAAATAGAACGATAGAAGAGCGTTCTGAAATGGAAGCCGGTAATCAGTTGATCCATATGATATTGCATGTTCATGAAATTAATTCATAAATTCAAAAGCACAATTGATTTTATTTTTGTTAATTTTAAGATTTAGTGGTCATGATACAGGGCACGTTTCAGTGGAGAATGATATATCAAATACATCCTGAGGGTAATCATATTAATATTAAGAAACTTTTTAGTGGATTATGTTGGTTGTGCTGATGGGCCGGTGGAATTCTATAATGCTCAAGGGAACACATAATTCCTACTGAAACTGATTAAAAATTATCTTCTCTGCTGAAGTATTTTCCTGCAATTAAAATTTGTAATATATGTGTTAAAATTAGTGACCTTTAGAGGAACGACTTGAGAGAATAAAGATAACCTAAAATTTTAAATGAGAAGCGTAGGTCCCCCACAGAGACGTTGATAACCACTGGTGCAATATAGTGATTCCTGGAAACATTTAGGTGTCGTGAATAACCTGAACAGATTTCTTGGGCACAATCTACAATTAAAGACACAAAATGAATTTTATTTTAATCAAAGCTTTTATTGAACCGCATGATTTTTTAAATCTATATACTGTTTGAAATTCACTCTTTCTGCAGTTATTTTTCAATATTTTTATGTGATGATGATAAATAATAATCGGAAAGCACACCGGTTTTGTTAATAACGTTGTGATCTTGCGAAGCCCTTACTGTTGATAGTGACTGATGACAATGTGAGAATGAGAAAATTTAAAGCTAACAGATTTTGACAAAGTTTAAGATAAAAGTATCTTCTGGGAAGGTATGTAACGATCAGGTAGTGTTCTTGCATGCTTCACAAAACGACAGAAGAAACTCACACAAGTAGTTGGACTCAGGAAATAATGACGAAAGGCAAAAAGCGCAAACATTTAAAAAATCCGCATCTTAAAAACATTAAGGTACCAATATTGAATATAACCTGTCATATACTTCACTGAAATAATTTTATATAAATATTAATACTATCTAGGAAACAAGAACGTGGCGTGTGTGGTCACAGACTACAAACATTCATACAAATTGTGTAGAAAATTGGATAAGAGCCAACTTGTGCAAACATGGCGACGGCGTCAAATAGAAGTTATAGCCTAGAAATGTAACGTTGTTGAAGCTATGTACTTCAGTAAAACGTTATTCCCTAAATAATGTTACTGTTACTACTTCAGCAGCCAATAGTATGCTCAGCTAGTCGACCCATCTTTTGTGAAACCAAAAAGTTATAGTGGAACCACGGTTCCGGATAATTTGACGTAAATACGTCTATACGGTAAGGAGTTTATATAGTGGCTTTTTACACGCTTTACAATTGATTAAAGTTTGAGTAAGACAGTACTGCCTACCTTGAATTAGTTACGCTTAAGATGGGCCTGTGGTAGCTGAAATATGTTATAAAATTTGTACATTTTAGAGTATCAATATATCGTGCAAACACCATATCTATACAAGATTTTGATCTAGTAGTACTACATTGAGGATTTGACATTAACATTAAGCCAAACGTTTCCTCCATAAATGTGACAAAGCTTTGATTTGCCTCCTTTTTAAATCAATGTTAAAATCTCCTGTCAATATTATCGGCATTGTATTAGGATCTTCTGTGACCATAACTGAAAACATCCTTGTATAATTTCTCAAATGACTCAAAATAAATCTCTTACAATCAATATATTCCCTTGTATGTTCAGCATTAGTTTTTGGTATTTTGGGGGGGGAACTTTAGGTTCATTATTTAATATTTTTATTTTTTTACGTTTTCTTTACTGTCAAATATATTCTGCGTTATGGAGTCTTTTAGCTTCAATGTCATCCATCTTGTACATAGTATGAGGCAACAAAAGATTTCTTAATAATTCTTATATAAGATAAGTACCTGTGATATTGTAAAACGTTTTTACCAGCACAAAATTATCTAATTTACGACGCACTTCTTCTACAAGCGATTCACAGCTCAGCTCTTTCCGCAATAACGAAAACGGATTGTTGACGGCAGTAATGTAACACAACAATGCCGAGTAAACAGATGACGCTTCCTAGGTAACATAACAATGCATACAAGCTGACCATTGTTGTCAGTCCATATTTACAAATTGTTGATATTTCCTAGGTAACCATCTTATACATTTTCCTGTCACTTTTTCGTTACACTTCCCTTCCATATAGACGTATTTACGTCAAAAATTTATTCCATAATCACAAGAGACCACCACCAGTCGCAGTCCTGAGTCACATAAATCCAATCAGTATGCACAACCTTACTCCTTTACTTCTAATAACCACAGAAAGAATGGCTGTGTATGGCATTTTAAATTTGGAAGTCAAAGATTCAAAATAAAATATGGCTTGATCCTATGACCATATATTCAGAACACCTGAAAAACCTGATTAGATGTAACAGCATTGAGAAGTTATGTTGTTACAATAGTCAATAAGTTTCCTTCTTTTTATGGAACCTTAAGGTTCATAAAATATTTTCACAAGTCCACCATAGTCTTCATCCTGAGCAATCACCTGACTCAAGTTCTCTAAAATGTTTCATTATCTTCCCATACACACTTATAAATTTTGATTAATATCCCCTCTATTTGTGCTACAGGCCCCTTCCAGCTCATTTGCCTTGGTGTAATCATCCTAAAACCATCATTTCTGAAATATTTTAACTTTGTCACATTTTATAAGAACTGATTCAAAGTCCCATAATTTACTTATTTTAATCAGTTTTAAATTATGTATCTTGATATACAAGAAAAGCAAATTCAGCATTAAGGAACTCTGGATTGATTTCAATTAAACATTACTTAGGAGACTTGTTAGGTGTAGATTAAAAAATAATACCAGCCTACACTTGCTGGACTGCTTTTAAAAAGATTTCTTGAACTATAGCAGACAAACGTTCAGATTAAGAGCATTTCAGTCAGAGCACAAATTCAGCTCCTGAGTTAGTGTTAGGGATGGTAAAGGCTTAAAATGCATCATAAGTTGTAAAAGTGCAAACAGGATTGGGCTGTAAGATTTCAGATTCTAAGTGTGCATTATCTCCATAATCAGGATGATTTAGGGATTTAGTTGGGTTTGCAACGAAACAACACGCTGCCAACTTTCAATCCAGATCAACTTGTTCAACAGAAAAGCATAGTCTCTTCGACCTGTTCACCTGCAAATAACACATCTCTACTCACTGTCATGTCTTAAGCACTTGCATTTATTAAATTCTCAAAAAGACATATGCAAACAAATAGCGATGAGAGCAAAATGGAGTAATTTGTTCATTCTGATTTCACCTCAGACTACTAACGATTTTAAGTTTAAAGCCAAATGAGTTACAAGAACAAAGGCACTTCAAATAAAATTGCTCTTCTATTAAATTACTTGGAAAGAAAATAACACACTTCATAATTTCCAAATAGGACATCATAATATAAAATTGTTATTATTTAGAATATCACAGTTGACAAATTGGAGACACAAGTTAAAGAAAGTTATTTTAAACATGTTTTTTTTATTTTATACAGATTTATTCACCAGAATACTTGAAATAGTTTAGAAAGGATGTCAGGATATGGAACATATAAAGCCTTCTTGTCTACTCAGCTATTGATGCTTTATGACAGCAGAGGTCTATTCTTCCAGTCAACAGTGTTGTCTTGGTCCCCCAGTTAGAAATATTGTTTCTGCACTCCCCCGCACACTCCTAGAGAAAGAGTTTGTTTTATGGCTGCTTAACTTTGATAGTGGAAATAAATTAAAGAATGAGGCTCATTTCCAATTTTGTTTTTACAAATATAAGCTGTGGTAGTACTTGTTCCCACTCATAAAGCATACATTATGTGAGATTCACAGTAGTCAGCAATTCTGTCAAAAACAGACTCTTGAATGGCACAACACTATGTTTGATGTGTCGACATTTTGGATCACAAACTTAAAATATTCCACAACAATGGTGTTACAAAATTGTACAAAGAAATGAAACTTTAAATATTGCAAGACCTCAAAAGAGCACTGCACTTTAATGTAACACACATTTTTCATTTCACGAATCTCATTTGAGAACACGAAGACCAAAATACACAACAAAACCATTTTCTGGTTCCCTCCAGTAGCAGTTTTGCCAACATGCTTCATGCTATGAAATAAAAATGGTAATGTACTTTACTTTGTCCAAATCTAAGTCAAAAGTTCAGTCAGTCTCCCTCTAAATTCAAAAACACATTCAAAGCAATTACTTTATTTTGAATCTCAAAATTTGGTATCAGCATATCCCTGAACATACATATTTACATATTTGATTGCCAATACATGCTTGGACATGTACTATAGACCCAAAACACTGTGTAAAGGGCAAAAATTATGAAAACTGTTATCACTTGCAACTACTGGATTTATAAACATTTTCAAATGTGATGCAGTGATGAAGTAATTATAAAACCTATGTGTAAAACACTCATATGTTTTGTCTCTACATGATACAAGAGCAAATATTTCTCTCATGTGTAATTTTAAAACTCCTGTGCACCCCAAATATACCAATACTAACCCTGGCATACTTTCAGGTTAATGACTGTGAACAAATTATAAGTTCTTAAAATATTTAAACATCCCGTCCCCTGGAATGTTGGTTTTCAGTTTACAACTTAGTATTCTTGTATGTGATATAACACGTTTCATTTTAATTGAATTCTGCACACTGAAGTTAACTACGTGTAAAAACAAGATTTCACACCCAAAATTCATGTTTCACCGCATCAAACATTACTGAAAATTTGCTTAAATAAATCTGAGATTAAATGTTTTATAACAATTTTTAATTCTCAGTAAGCACTCCTAACAACACTTTCAAAACCTTGTACCATCTCCATTCACAAACAATACTAACCTTATATTATCAAATGAGATTTTCTCATTTAATTCTTCCAAATATCCTGAGATACCAACTACAAACACATGCTAATAATATTATGTCATAATCCCATATAAATGATGCTGCAACTTCCACATGTGCACCAAATCTAACATACCCAATCTAAAATGTTTTCACTTTTCCAAGAATACAATATAACCTAATGCAGCTCTATTTCTAAAGTAATTTAAAAAACTGGTTCACTCTACAAGGAATTTATTATAATCTTATAAATGCAGTGGTGATACATTTTCCTTATAAATGACGTGGAATTAAAAAACAAACAAACCAAAAAAAAAAAAACCCAAAAAAACAATAAACAGCCTTTCAGATGGTCACCAGTCACTGGATGAAAACACAAAGCCATTTCATAATGTATGAGGTGTTTTACCTCTATCATGCTAAAATTTAATGTCAATTACACATGGTACTACTGCATACATTTTCCTGTTTCAATTATTATTATATGTGATAAAACAAAAGAGGACATATAAATGTAACAGAATCAGTGTGTTAATGAACAGGGGCTGGGTTGTTTTATGCGTGTGTTTCCTGCCTTCCTTAGTCATGAAGTGTAACACTCACAATGTGTGGCACACTTTTATATATAACTTCTAATATACTGAGACAATGTGAACTATAGTGTTATGAGTGTATTTTAAAATATATCAATTTACCAATGAAACTGTGTGGTCCTAACCCCTTCAATGGCAAATTTGAAATGCATTTTTATATTATAACACATACTGCATCATACAGGATGAAAGAAGAAACACTACAAAGCCAAGACATGTCACCATTGTGTATCTATATACACAAAATGTTTTGAATGATCAGGACTGGTAATGGGATAATGGAGATACAATGCTGCCATAAAAGGGGTTAACAATAAAGCTGGGTAGAGCATATATCAGACCCAGTTCTGTTTAATAGTGCATCACATTGCAATGTACATCTACTTAATTAACAATGCTCCCTCAGACCATGAAGTATTCAAGATAAAAACCATAATGTGAATGAATCTGCGGTACAAATTTCTGATATACTACCTGTCAGTGCAATGAAACCCCACGCATAACCCTAACATATGCAAACTTTGAACTTGTTCTCCTGTACAGCAAGCACTTTCCACACTTGTATATGTCTTCATATGAAAGATGAGGTTAGCAATCAGCAGCTGCAAGGAAACAAGCATTATGATTCATCAGGGCAGAATGTTGTCTTAAAGCCAGGTACACACATGTATTTTCCTCTAGCATAACAGTTATGTTACACATGAATGTATGTTGTAATGTAACAGCATTACGCTACAGCAGAATGTGTATGTGCGCACCTAGTTTATGACAATATCCTTAAATAACCTTAAGTAACAACCATTTGCTAGTTTATAATGTACATCTGCAATCATGATCACTTGTAAATCTTCACTTAACATCAACTACCATGTTTTTTTTATTTTGAATAATGATCTCTAATCGAAATGCAATGAGAATGAAACACGTATTCCCTTCAGTATTCTGAACAAATAAGGATTGATGTGAACGCTTCTAAAGGGGAAGCATCAAATAACTAGCATACAAAGCTGACTGATAAAAACTATTTAAAAATGGTGTGTGCAATAGTGTTCAAGAAGTGATAATGATTATCTTTGTAAGAAAATACAAGCAATATCACAAAGAGATGTAAAACTTAATGTTTTTTTTTACACATACAGAGTTCTCTGTTATCCTGCATTACTCAATGGTGTTCATGTTCCATTTATTTTTGATGCAAATCTAATAAAACAAGAGGACAGACACATATATGACACCATTATGAAATTTGTGCAAAAATGGTATAAACCACTCACAAAAAAATTAACCTTACCAGACTGAACATCATCTAACTTCAATATTTCAGTACATTAGGAATTTGAAATTTAATGTAATTTGGTTCAGTTTCTCTGTATGTGGCATAAGCATAGTTTCGCACCTTAAAATATGCTCACTTGGTAGGTCTCCGAGTGGGTTCTGAGGCAGTTGGTGGTGGGGGCGGGCCTCGCTTATCCAAATCTTCTAGATATGTGACAATTAGTTTAGTCCTTTCGTCAGGCATATAGTCCAGAACCAAGTAACGACGATCTTTCTTCAGAATGTCCTCGATTTCACGAATGTGTTGTTCATTCTCTTGTACTAATTTCAGTGACTTATGGTTGATAAGTTTTGTCTCCTGCGGGGGGGAAAAATCACAAACCACTTACAAAAACTACATTTGATAATCCCACACTCTAGCACAATGCTTTGGTAGTTTTTCTATTACTTTACAAGTGCCCAACTACAAGTGCTGCCACTACCAATGACATTACCACCACTTTTTCTTGCAGTTCCTATGATGATTTAACATTGCTACACATTAGCATTAAGAATACAAATTATATGATGTGGAAGCTTAGATTAGACTGATACTTTGTATCCATCATGTCGGAAGATTTGTGTTGTTACATGCAAATACACTCTATTTCCTGCTGGTAAAGATGGACACTATGCCAACAGAAATATGAAATATAAATGTTTAATTCCCAAATAAAGTAAATTATAATGAAAGAAAATGTACCAACATTTAAGGACATGTTTTTCAGAGAGCTTGAAACTGAAAGGGTCAAGTTCCTCAGGACTTGTATAAACTTATCTCTTGTTCTATCTTCACTGTTGTGTCAGAGTTATGAGGAATAGAAAGGTGTATGTCACTGCAGTATACACATTTTTCTGAATAGATTCTGTTACTTTGCATACTTCACTGACCATGTTGTATTATCTACTGCATATATAAATCTGCTGTTCCAAAGTTAATCATACTACAGATGATATACTGCACAATCTGAAACCATTCTTCCATGTATTTCATTAAACGTTCATCATGCTGAAAAATGTGTAAAATAAAACACGTTTACCCTGATAAGACCTATATATATAATTTACTAATTTTTTGTGTGACAAAGGAGAGACAACAAATAATGTAAGGAAGGATCAAGAAGAGTTGACAGCCTGGAATGTCCAGATTAAGCAACAACACAACCTGATTTCTTCAGACACATACTGATCCTTACCAGATCACTACAAGTAGGGTCCCATGCTAATGCTCATATGTCTTACAACACTTTAGTACAGTGTAGTATCAATTACACTGTAAAACAGGAGTTCACTAATTATAGCTCCCCACTGTATTGTGTTTAGCAGATGCACATTTTATTTAATATTGTTATATACTGGGTAGTGGAAAATAGTTATAACCTACATTAAATACTTAATTTTAAGTGAACAATCCTATGAAACAAAATTAATGAGTAATATTTGCAATAAGAAGTTACTAGCACTTTAAATAAAATGTTATGAATTTTCAATAAATTTCCACTTATAACTTAAAAGTATGCAAGTCAAAAAGAAAGGCTGATTGTGAGCCAAAGTTTTAAATGGATGAGAAAATGAGAAACCCTGATATAAAGAACTACATTTAATGATATAAACCAAAAATTAAATTTGACAACTTGTAGTCTACACCCCAAATACCAAATTAACAAAATCACTCACTTGTTTCACAGAGATGGAAGATGACATTACCTCTCTTATATACATCACCTTGTAGAAAGAATACATAATAAAGTTTGGTACAGGCTGATACAGTGCTGTGATCAGAAACCTAGTTTACAATATAAAACATGACTACTAAAGCTACTTTATATGCCACTGTAATATCTATACTTCACACTGTAACAATATTAACACAAATTATATGAATGATAAAAATTATGCAAATAAAGAATTTAATATTACCTGTAATAATTCTCTAAAATCTGCTTTGGCTGCAACCAACTTGTCTTTTATATACTCTTTGAACTCCCGCTCACATTTCTACGGGCGAAAAACATTTGTTAATTCATCAGTTTTTGGTATTTTACAAATAAATCAGGTAATATTGTAGAGCCACAAAAAACAAAATTACATCATCACTTCATTTCATCTTCAGATTGAATGAAGGAAAAATGATTTTAAAGTTTTGCTTGAGCTACTGTTAGAGAATTTAATACAGTATTCCATGATCTGCTACTGTATTATAGAGAGAATTCATTGTGTCAAAACTCTTCTTCCTGTTCCTGGGGGTCACCCATCAAGTCTTCCCCCTTACCTTATTAAACAATCACACACGTCTACTTCTCAAAGACTGCTTGGTTCCATAAAATGAGTGAAATTTCTCAACTAGTTGAACTAGGACTGTCCTCCATATATTTAATAAGTTCATACCAATTAATACAGATAGCAGAAATATCCCTTGTGTTGTGCAGACATTCTTATAGTTGTCCAAGTGTATGTCCAAGAGTTGTGATAAAGTAACAAATTCAACATGTGTTAACATATGACACGTAGAAATGAAAAAATATCTATTTCTATACATTAGAAAACAATAAAACAGCTAAGGATGATTTTTATGGGTACTCCTGAAACTTCTTTCCTGATACTGCAAGGCAACAGTTTCACTGTATAAATATGAATAATTTCAGAAAACTAATTTGTTACTCAAATCAGTCTTGTAAAAGTTTATTAACAAGACAATAGCTTAGAAATTGTATATTTAAGTGACTAGGTACAATAATTTATTAATGCCACAAACATTTTTGTGGGCCAACATACACTTGCTAGCAAAAACAATGAGTTCATGCAAAGATTTTGAGATTATAGAACTATTACATTATATTACCCTGTCACTAGATGAGAATTTGCTGTATCTTGGATCTTCTTTGATCAATTTCTTTATCTCCTTCCAGGAACTAGTTAATGTTACTTCCCCTGTCTCATCCAACAGTTCTCTGAAACATGATCAAGTTAAATATCTGCAGTTGTGAAGAAACATTGAAAATGCACAACATATACACGCTGCCGTGGAAGACTGAAAGTCCACAAATTTCAATTTACGCTGTTTTCAAAAAAACAGTCCCACACCACTGCAACTTCTATTGGCGTTGGTACATTTGTCTGGAAAATTGTTCCTTTTTGTTTCTACATTCCACAGTATAGCAACTTGTACATATAATCAAAACCTTAGGTGAATGAAGTTAAGAAGTTAGTTTCTCAGCAGTTTCTATTACAAAAATAATTAACTATGGCCAGTCAAAATCTTACCTGAACTTCTCCTTCTTCTTCTTAGTCAGCTGTTCAATGTGCTGATTAAACAGTTTCTCCTTCTCTTCACGGTCCAATAGCTCAGCCAATTCCCAACGGTGATCTTTCCGCAGCTGTCGCTTGGCTTCACGCCATGCCAGCTCTGCATTACGTACCTACATAACCAGGTTCATGGATATATGTTTTTGTGAGAATCTTCACTAAGATAAACAACAATAAGTAAACATCCAGTAAATGACAGTATTTTATTTTGAAATATTTGCTGTATCCAAACTATTCAATATGCATCATCCAGTGTACCCACAACAGAATCTTAATTTTTTGCAGCCTACTCACAATTACAACACACAAAATCAAATGTATCCCACAATAGAATTTAATCCATCACAATCATTATCTTCACTGCAAATTAAATTTGAAACTTGTATGAATTTCATATCAATAATAAGACTCATATACTGTCCTTGCATCACAATGTCTGCAGCAAGGAAGATGACATTAATAGTTGGCTTCTTTTATTTCATAACCAGAAATGCAAAAAGTATGTAACCTAAACTCAGTATCACCAATAAATATGAGTAACACCAGGTGGCAATGGCACTTGCAAATCACAGCCTGACCCGAGTGTTACCTATAGGTATACTGTACAAAACACACTGGTGGCCATGGGTCAAGAACTCCTGTGTTGGCAGTTATAATTTCTTATACTTCAACATTCATCATAGTCTTTTTAAACTGACCGAATCAGTGATTAAAATTGGCTCATTCAACGAGACCCTTCTGATTAAGCTGCCCTTGCCTGAAGACAGATACAGAACCAGTTTCTTTAATGTTATAGTTTAAGAAAACCATGTAATGAACAAGTTCAAGAACTTAAAATTAACTGCCATGACATCAATTCAAGAGGAAGGTTTTCAAATATGCAGTTCCCCTGGATAGAAGCATAAAATGCTAATGAATATTAAAGATAATGAACTATTTTGATTTGTTATGATATGGGAGAATTTCCTACTCCAGAGAAACTTCCTTTTTAAAATCCATCAACTCAAATACAGGAAAACCAATGATAATCACAAATTCCTCACAGAAGAAACTGTGAAAGCGTAAATTAAGTGCATCTGCACAGCTCACAATTTCCAGTGATGAACACCCTGCATGTTTATCTGCAATATTAAATTGAAGTGTTACTGCACTTACCAGATCAGCCAATAAAGCATTAAAGTGTTGCACAGCCTCATCATGTTTATGCTGTTCACGTTCCTTGTCACGATCCCGTAGGTGTGTTGCAAGTGTGCGCTGTACTTCCTTTTCCCTCTCTCGCAAACTTGCCTCCATACGAGCTTGCCTCTCCTTATCTTTCTGCTCCTTTTCACGTTCATCATCAGAATTGTTTACATTCTCATCCTGGATTTGAATACACAATTGATGTAGTGGTTCCTAAGCAGCATATGAACCAGTCAGGAGCAACACAGTACAGCCACAGAAATTATAAGAAGCCTCATGAAAAGTTTATACAGCTGCATCATTAAACCAACAAAGACATAACAAGTATTCCTTACCTCAGTTGCATCATTCTCATCTACTTCCTTTTCTTTCTCCTTTTCCTTTTCCTTCTCCTTGTCCTTGTCTCTCTCTTTATCTGCTTTATCTTTAATCTCTCGCTTGTCTTTGTCACGTTTCTCTCGATCTCTCTCCTTCTCACGCTTGCGTTCCTCCTTCAAGGCCTTGACATATTCACGAAACCAATCTTCTCGTGCAGAACTTGATTCTACTGCTTTATAGCGAGGATCCATATCAAGCCTCTTCTTCACATCGCTCCAGCGTGAATGGCGATCAATGTCCGCATGTTCTCGCAAGAGAGCAACGAAGTCACGTTTCACCTGGAAACACCGCACATGTATGTTCAGCTGCATTCACAGATAAAGCAAAGCTTCATACAATCTGCACTGAGCTCCCATTATGTATGACCTTGTCACAGTAATGTGTATATCCATAAATCACTCCAATAACATAAGATGATTAATACAAGTGGTAATTTAAGTACTTATAAGTAAGATTTCCTTCCAGTGAATTCCTTTTATCTCACTACAGAGCCACACTTCAAAATCTTTGCTACATGGAAAGAACACTGGTACTTAACAAAAAACACTTAATAATTAAATTCCGCTTTTTACAAGGAATCTGTGTCCTTGTCATTCACCTGAACTGAATAAAGAAATTAATAAAATCATCAAAATTCATTTTCCACGTTAATCACGTAACTTGTTTGTTGAAAAGGGATTTTTGTGCCATCTTAAAATGACAGACTTCATCAGAGAATATGCAGTCAAAACAAGTATTTTATAATGCAGGATAAAAGGTTCAGGGAATGGTAAAGAATTTCTAAGAGAATATTGTATTATGTATGTGAACTATATTTTGTAGCATAGTACTTGCAGTTTTTTCAAAATTTAATGAGTTACAATGAAACTGGTATTGTAACACAAACTCCATGGACACTACTTTTCAGAGATCAAAGCACAGGCTGGATAATATTAAAATTGGATGTAGAGAAATATACTGTACAGGTCAGGATTGGAAGTGTCATTTAGTACAAGCTATGAGCTGGTAGTCACGGGTATTTGGAATAACTGTGATAAACCTTCAGAATCCTATGCAGTTTGGAATTTCCTGAACACATGACAACAAGCCTCTGTAGCATGTAATTAATTACTGTAACTCAGAAACAGGAATTCACTTCAAATCTACTTTTGTAACACTCCATGTCATACATGAGTTATACCATATATGGTCATACATCTACGTCCTTTGCATTCTGGTTTGATAAGAATGGTAAAGCGGATATTTTTGTTACCGTGACAAAGCAAACATGTCAGTAAACAGTCAATTTTCTCCATTTGAACACTCCTGCAATAAAACATCAGATTAAGAAACACAAAAACAATTACTAGTTAACAAAAACTGTAGCCTTCTTAATGTTGCGAGTTTTTATTTGTAGATGATATCTTGTAAGTGAAGATGCTTCAACAATGACTTGGTTTCTTCACCACTTATTTGTATGTTTACAGCTTCCAAACATATACCGGTGACATTAACTACAGGTCTGGTGGAAGCAATATTTCCAGTCCTCTATCAGACTCTTATTCAATCACTGAGTTATGAAAATTAACATATATATCATCTATTTAGCAACATTCTATATTTCTCAGCTTACATAATTTTTACATTTACTTCATCCACAGAAACAAACATTTTATGTTCAAGTATAATTAATAGTATAATTGTAACATCAAAAGATCTAAATTTAATAAAAGTCACAAGCTGAAATTGAGAACAGTTATTAGAAGTTTGTTAAGCAGGGCTCAAGTACCACAGTGTAACTGAATCAAGATTGGTCAAGTGACATAAAACCAGGGAAAGTTTCACATAAAAAGGAGTACAAGTATCTTACAGGCTAACCCTTTTCTTGGAACTTTCACTGCTCTCATGACTTTTAATGAATCATCCAGAAATATGCTAGCTTCAAAATAGTTACATACCAATGCAATAAATAATTCTGAAAAACCAAAATTTTGAACATGTACAACAAACATACTGAGCCTTGCTTTCTCATGACATTCAATAAGCAAATGCAATTATTGCAGAGTTTGATGAACACACTAAAATGTGTTGCTTGTTATATTTATCACTAAAGATACTGAGATTCTATGGTAAGTATCAGTAGCCTCCCATTACAGCCTGACATAAATCCTAAATATATCAATTACATCTGGCTCAAATGTTATTTTCTTCAGGCAAACTAATCAGGCCACATCTGTCAACTACTAACTATCTGATAATATAATAACAGTATCAGAAAATATTAAACAGATAGCTACCACTTCTGAATGTGGCATGATTACTGAAACTCCTTTTCTTCCATCAGTGGGTATGGCATTTGTTCTCACTGGCAAAACTGCATCTCAAGCTGAAAAATTTACTTACAGAGGTCAAGAAATTAACACAATCACTGCCAGATTCAGCAGTGTTAACTAGTACAGTTTATCTGAAACCAAAGCAAGAACCGATCTTTGAAAACAGTGTGACCCTCAACTTCCATGTTAAAACTCTGGCCTAAAGCCCAGTTGGAGAGCCAACAGTACAAATACTCATCTTATTTTTAATTATTAAAACCAAAAGTTGATGATT
The DNA here is from genome assembly GCF_977971745.1 of Zootermopsis nevadensis. Taxonomy (NCBI): domain Eukaryota; kingdom Metazoa; phylum Arthropoda; class Insecta; order Blattodea; family Termopsidae; genus Zootermopsis; species Zootermopsis nevadensis. The sequence goes on along the minus strand of NW_028259140.1, from coordinate 7,225,793 downwards.
GCTATACCGTGTGTGAACAAAACTAGTACCAGCCAGAGAGTAGGCTACCGGTAGGTTCGGGTTTGGTCGGCAAGCCTTGGCAGGCAATGTTTAGGCTGGCGTCGTGACAGGAGCGGGTCGGACGCTTGCTGGCCACTTCTTGAAAGTGAATAGAGTTAAGTGTTAAGTTAGTTAAGTCAGATCGACTACTCGAATAACCTCGGACACTAGTAATATTAAAAGCATACAACCATTTCAGTTATCATCAAGAGGCTACAAGCCATATATTCTGATTATCAGATTAATGAATTTATCTCTTTACTTTAGCAATCAACTTCTTACATAAAAAGAATGCAGCTCAAACAACAAAACATATGCAATTTCTCAAACTGGAAATGTATAACATATGCAACTACTTTTATTTCAAATATATTTACTTAATCCATGATTTGATTTCTTTATTTCATTGTTGTACAATTTAATCTGATATTAAATAATTATAGATATTAAAATACCACCTGAAAAGAATATGTTATTACAAGACAAGCTGGCAAAACAATACATAACCTGAAAGAGAATTTATCAAACTCAGAAGCACAATAAAACATCAAAAATAAACACACCATTAAATGCATTCAAACAATACACACATATTCACTGTCATATGAAATCAATAAAACAGTGCTGAAGTAGTTCATTATTTAATGCAACTACTGATATAAGAAGATGCAAACAATAACAATGATTGAACAACCATTAGATAATAAGTTTCAGATGGGATCACACATAATTTTGGTCAACTCAGTACCTTTCCAATACCTAGATGGACATAACACCTATGCACTTCAGCACTACTGCTTCAGTCCTCTCCCACTTCTATGCAGTTATCAATGCTCTTACTGGTGAGATGATTATTATAGCTCACATAACGACACATATGGAATGTTTAACCATTCTGAGTCTTCTACAACCAAAATTTAGAAAGCCTGTTGTAACATGTTATTCAATTAAGCAAAACAGTTCAAAATACTTGCTAACACTGTTACAAATTATACTTTTATTGTTTCCTGTGGTTATTTTCAATATAGTGTAACTGCAATTTTATAATCATATTGCCAGTACATTATTCTTATTTCAAGCTTATCATACTACATGATAAGCAATTATGCTAATGTAAATCATTAACATTGCATTATTAATTTCTTTACAAATATGCCAATAAACTCCATATTTGGATGCATTCTTCAGTTCACAAAATGGCATATAACTAATAAATACTGTGCTTGTTACAAGCTTCAATATTACTATTTTATTAATTTCTTTAAACTATATGCCTGCTGTTTTAATAAGGCAAAGAATATTTAGCCACAGAAATGAATTACTGCTGAATCTTCTTGCAGACAATTCCACAGAGTCCATTTTATTACCTAAATTTTGTTATTAAAATTCTGAGCAATTAAAGTAAAATTGTGATAAAACATTTAATTAACTTTAGGGTAAGTACAAAATGATGGAAAATTAAATGGAACAACAAATCTCAACTGCAAAAGACACAGAATTAAACAGCATATATTATTTTTAAGCTTATTTTAATCTTGCTACATGCAATGTGGGCTCTCACCGGGAGAGGAGGTATAGATCCTACTCATTCTCAACCTCTGTATTAGATTGGGGGGGGGGGGGGGGGGGGGGGTTGTCAGCAACATGCCTTGCTATACTGATTGAGCTTTCCAGCTTGGCTCATTCTATAGAGAAATGTCATGCAACCTTCATTTTACATGAGTGTACAGTATTAAGAAAAATGTTCACTTCAATGGATACTCATAATATTACAAAATGGTTCAAGCACATGATGTTCAATTCTGTCCCCTAACTTCTAATTATGTACATCCCAACATAACAGTATGATTTAAAATATCTTAATTCAGTGTGATCATCATGGAGGCAGCAAGGATCTCTGAAATGTTGGTAAACTTCTACAAAACTACACGGTGCTACAATGCAGAAGACAACCATCTTCCTACTTACTTGTGTTTCTTTTATATAATAACTTATACAACAGGTTAAAAAGTGTGTGTACGATACATAAATGCTCAGAAGATTCAACAGTAACCTGCCATAAGATCACTGGCTAATATTCTCCTAGTCTTAATGGAAGCAGGGTGGGGAAGATAGATACATTCCGAGTAGCCTTACCTGTTCACGCCGCATCACCTTCTCCTCTTTCTCCCGTTTCCTCACGTCCAGCAAGTATTCATTAAATAAACTCTCACGTTCACGCATCTTCTCTATGTTTCTAAATCTTTCATCTTTCCCATGCTTCTGGGCAAAGTCACTAAAGGATGATCTGTAAAACAAAGAATTACAGAGCCACTTCAGACACAGATTCAAATTTTCCTTAAAGAGATGACAGTTGTATGTTCTTTATCTCCCCACTGTATGTTTCATTGGTGAAGTATCTTCTTGTGGTGAAAAATACCAAAGCTTAAAGATAATATGAAACAGTACATTCAACATTATCTTATGGGCAAGAACCATTACAAACATGAATATATAAATGGAAAAGTTGTTCGTGTTAAATGCATACTGGCAACATAAAACTGGACCTATGATTTCACCTAGCACTGCAACATCCCAACATATGTCACCGACAAATTTCAACATGTTATCACTTCTGAGAAGATTTTAAAACAAATGTTATCTTCTTTAAAGTTAACCACTCAAGAAAATTCTAACTACACAAAAACATTAACTAAAAATATAATTTTATGGCATATATATCACTTGTCACACCAGGAGGCACCCCCTGAAATATATTACTTTATATTTTTCTTGTATTCTGGGTTTATACCCTATCTGAAAGATGGCTTATCCAGACATGTAACATGATAAGTAGTTATATCACAGAACAGGATACTTGATAAATATCAGTGTTTCAGATATAAGACATAATAAAGGATCAATTCAGTTAAATTTTTTTTTATTCAGCTGTTCTAAGGAGTGTATTTATTCCTATGGAACCTTATTTATAGTGTGCATACATTCAGTGTACTCCTACAAAACAGTTACTTACTTCCCATGGAGTCCTGCTTCTTCCATCAATCGTCTGAATTCCTCTTTACGTTCTCTCATTTTATTTCTCTTCTCTCTGCGCTCCTCCTCAGCCCGTTCCTTGACATACTTCTCAAATACCTGCTTTCGCTCCTTAGATGTTAAAAGGAGATACCTAGGATCAAAAACTATTTTATGCAGTTCCTTCTCCCATGTGCTGAAAGCAGAAACCTGAAACAATCCATTATAAATAAATTCTAGCCTTGTTTCCAATTAAATAGTAAAAACAAACCTGGATATTTTGTTTAGAAATATTGTATCCATATAGTTCAGTGGTTTTGTATTGAGACTATTTTGAAACAATCAGGATACAACATTTCTACCAGAGAAAACAACAGAATAAATGAGCAGATAAAGCTTAAATAAATGTACCTCCTTTTCTGCCAACATTTCTTTAAATGACTTGATGCGTATCTCAAGTGGTACAATGGCCCTTTCCCTAGCAGCTCGCACCTCTGCCTCGATAGCCGCTTCTTTTCCAATATCAATCTGCTTTTTGTCAGGCTTTGGCTGCTCCTTTGGTTCCTCTGAAATTAACAAATATTATATGCACATGCCTTCAACCACAGAATGCAATGATATACTCCAACAATATGGAACAAGACTTATTAAAAATACAGCTGACAATGGAAATTTTAATTAATTATTTATTAAAATGTTTGAAAATAATATTAAATTAAAGCACATCTGAATTTTACAATATTACCAACACACACACACTGTACAGTCTTTACAAACCTATTGTAATTTAAACAAGTCTGAACAGGTGTACTCTGAAGAATGTCTTTACACCATATCTGGACTTGACAATTCTAAGAATGACAAAGTCCAAGAAATGGCAGTCCAAACCTCAATGACAGAAACTTTGAGGATGAAAGCCCTAAGAGGGGAGTAAGAACCCTGACAGTGTAAGCCCTGAGGCTTGCTCAGGACCTGAAGGCAATTCCTGATGGTGACCTAGCTCTTAGAGGATTGACTTCAGGAGGGAAGCTAGCTGAAAGATGCAACAGGCAGCAAATCAGAATCAAGTAATCATAATGTAACACTAATCATCATTATTTAATAATAATAATAACAGCAGAAGACCGCCATTTTGGGACATTCATACATCATTCGAAAGACGATTCATAAAATAAAATCATATAATACATGTAGCACTTGCTAAAACAATATGTATCCCAGAAATAGCTGCTGCCCCATTTGTACCTTAGGGACAAGGTCTGTCTCAGGTACATGGAAGTACATACCCCATAAAGTGGTGAATAGATGGGATAATAATGTTGCAAAATGGGTGTGATATCAAACAGTTCAAGTGGCAGCACAAAGTTATATGATCATTATACAATCTCTTCACCTGCAAGACATTACAGAAGAAAAGAATGTACCCATAAGGTGTTCTGTGCTAGTGCTGAAGTACAAAGAACATCTACAAACTGTCACTGTCTACAGATCTCAGTTTTTAAAAGCAGTGACTGCAAGAACCAAGTTTGTTTCCTGCAGTCTGAGATGGAAAATCTGACTTACAGCACCCAAAAATCAAAACACTGTAAAGTACACGAGAATGAAACATTTTAAAATGCATCCACATTCTGTCTTGAAGAAAATAAATACAAGTCCCATAAATTTAAAACTGTGAATTATAAAAATACTGCAACATATATAAAATTTTAAAATTTGTGCATTCTCTCTCTTCTTAAAACAGTTTTGTCTGCATACATATAACCAAATATAAACATTTCAAACTTAAGACCTTTGACTGGTTGGTCATCCTTTTTGCTCTTTTTGGAAGGTGTTGGATGATCATCATCACTGCTGTCATTGCTAGTTGCTACCCTCTTTGTAACCCCCGAGGAATTATTATTGCTCAGAGATGAGGTCTGTGTTGAATTTGGTGTATCAGGCGGGCTGGACACCATCTTATCCACATCTGTACGGCCCACCAGATCTTCAGGACGCTCCCATACTGACGTACGTGATGATGGATTGTAAAAGAAAACACGACCATCTCCTGTCCACACAACACACCTGAAATGAGGAATTTTATACGTAGAAATGATATACAGTGAAACCTCTATCCATCGTTCCCGGAACTATCGTTTTCCCGGATGCATCGTCAGTTTTGTTCGGTCCCGAATACATCCCATATAAAATAATGTTACATTTTCCCGCTTCTATCGTTCCTCGAACTATCGTTTTATCGCATCGATCGTTCAAAAATCTTAGTCCCGGCCCACAATTTTCCCGCAATGATCGTTTCTGAGAATTTAAAATGCTGGGTTTTGAGATAAATTAATACCGAAAGACGCACAATGTTTTTGGAATACACAGTAGTGGTAACCTGTTATGTCGCCCAACCAGCACATTCTTTTGGAATGAGGGTCAGCGGTGCAGGGGTGATAGTTGGAGTGAATGGCGGTGCTCATTGTCAGAAATTTTACGATTTTAATTAGGGTGCACTCATATTTCGTTCCAGCGATGCCAGATGGCATGTGCAGTGTGAATTTCTTCACAAATGCTTTTATTACAAGTACAAAGGAAAGGCTGGCGGCACTTTTCATTCTTCTGGTTCATCTCGTTTCCAGCGGTTCAGGGTCTTCTACAGCTACGTTTCGTTGAGTTCGGCAGTAATAGTATTTCCATTCTTCCTGTTATTGTCCGCAAAGGGGGTTGGAGTGGTGAGGAAGACGAAGACGACGAATGCGAGCCCGAAGCTTTGCCGAGTTTTGCCGAAGCACACGCTGCATTGGCGAAAGTGAAGTCGTTCTTTTATGCGCTTAATATTAGTGAACGTGACCAGGAAAACATTTTGAACGTGGAAAGTGCTATGTTTGGTCTAAAACGTAAAGTTTCGACAAACCAGTTGTCCATTAAAGACTTTTTTGGTAAAAAGAAGTAACTTTGAAAGAGAAACATTGTTTTTTTTTAAATTTTTAATGCTTTCCCGCATCTATCGTTTTCCCGCATTCATCGTTTTTATTTCCCACCCCCGCTGAAAACGATGCATCGAGGTTTCACTGTACATACAAATATAATTTATGCACAACTAAAAATACACTATTTTCTTATGTGAAAATACAGACATCTTCCACAAGACATTTAATCAAAACTCCTAACCTTGTGAATACTCACACAATTGGAAGTCAAAATTTTCTAATCAATATATACTAAAGAGAGAACAAAGATTCTAAACAGCCCATCTGGAGAAATGTATAAATATAATATGTGCATTATGGGAAATATTTCATTGCTACTTAAACTACAATGATCTGCCCATGTGACAAGTTTCCAAAATGCCATCAATCATTTATCCCCAAGAGTTTTTTTCATTCTCAATTTAGAACAAAATATTGGTAGGAAAGGTACAAATATTAATGTAAATATGGTAATCTGTAGCAGTATGCTTTCACAGATATTTCAAACTGTTTCTACTTCAATAAACCACTTTTCTGTCTACTAGAAATCACGCAAGGATATTTCAATATACACTGTTTCCTTACCATGGCGTGCCTGGTACAGGAGTACTAGAAACAGGCCTTGATTTATCCTGTGCCTTCTGCAATTCTTTAGCTCGCTCTTCTTCCTCTTCACGCTTCTTCCTCATCTCTTCCTCTTCAACCACCATCTTTTCATCCTTTTCATTATCACTTTCAGGCTCTTTAGTTGTTTCACCATTGGTTATGGCAGTTTCATTAACTGCAGGTTGGCTCAAAGGCTCAGTCTCACCATCTGATGAACCCTTAGGACTTGCAGAAGACAGTGCTGCTGGTGCACTGGGGACAGTTGAGACACCTTGCGCAGCAGCAAGCTTTGCAGCTGTGGACAGCAGAACAGGGAACTATTACATAATAACTAATTGCTTGCATGTGTTCCACAGGCTGATGAGTAGCTAAAGCTGGTGCTGAAAACTATCATAAAAGTTGAACTGCAGATTTACACAGGCACTATAAATGTTGTAACAATAGCACAGGTTATGGGAGTCTGCACTAATAGGTAGCTACAAGTCGAGCTAATTTAAGCTCCAGTATTTAACCTGACATTTACATTACAATATCTGCACTTCAAAATGTTTACTAATTTAATTACAAAACTTCCTATTAAATAAAAAAAGCACTACCTACAATTCTGCCTAGCCCAGGTGTTTAATTAAACATTGATGTTACATAAAGATGACATACCATAAAATAGTACACAACAGCAAATATTTTGCAGGAATGAAAGGAACCAAACTTCTGCAAATATTGTACAAAGTTGTTTTCACTCTGAAAAATTCACAAAGTATTTATCTAAATAAAAGATACACAACATCTCAAGCAATTTATGGAAGTGACTTGACTCATGCACAAGTGACGTGGCAAAGGAATCACACCCAATTTCAGTCGCAAATGTTTTCACAACTGCAATGGTGAACTGTCTACCTCAAATAAACTATGATGCAACTATGAATAATGTACATTAATTTAAAAATTCTTGGAACAATTCATGTCCATTCCATCAGCCTAAGATGCCTCCATAATCAAACAAAACTGCAGGATTCTTGTGTCAATAACGCTGTTGCTATAAACAGTCACTGAACAAGAGTATGTTAAAAATTAGTACAGAAAAGCAATATGATAAAAGATACCAGTGACTGTATCCAGCATATAGTTTGAATTTTAATTTATAATCTGCAGTTCTTTTGCTCTATATTAACTCAATCAGAGTACACTCATAATGAAGGGCCCACATAAACAAAGACTGGAAAGTATTATTCACAGCACTTCTAGGGTTAGCAGTTCCACCCCACAGCAAGATGTTATGAACCTTTATTTTCTGATCCAAGGTTACTGGTATAAAATTACATTTGGACTCCAAATTTCCAAGGTTATTTATTATAAGGACACATTCAAGCTGATTGCTTCTCCTTCTCTCAGTATATGGAAGTGCCACATTTTAAACACCTCACTACTGTAACAAATATAGTTTATACTTACAGTGCATTTAAGTTTGATTTCAGAATAGCCTTATTATCTGATGACATGCTTCCAACAAAGTAAACAGATCTACTAACTGACAATCCCAAACTTCAATGGACAGTATCCATATCCTATAAGATGTTCCTTTAACTAAAAATGACAATGGACATTGTCCAACAAATTTCTATTTCATAGTTAACAAACTTATTATCCAGAACTGGTGGCTGACCAGTGTCATCAGTCTGATGAGCCCCAGGGCTGGTGCCATGAACAGAAGCAGCAGCTGTGTTCGGGACTGCTGATGTGGCCAACAACTTCAAAGCTGGAGCAAGTAAACCAGGCGTAGCGTAAAGAAGAGCATTTCTTCTTTATCAGAGCAAATTGTATTTATAAAAATTAATGCTGCCTGCTACCTTCATCAACTAGGATCAAACTCCAATTCTGAAAGATGTGTCAACAAACATAACTCTAAAACTACGTTTCTGATGTATAGTAATGTCAAGGCAGACAAACCATGCATCTCAATGCAATGATTCAATGAAATGATGACCGCATTATGGCAATTCCAATAAAACTTTAAATTTTGTTCATCTAAGGACCTAATACCTTCCACTTACGTATTCTTATAAACATGTGATATGGGTTTCATGATTCACTTGTTTTGTGAAAAACTGAATATAATACTGTTTCTACAATAATGCAGTAATCAAATACTGTCAATATATTTCATAAACCTTCCTGTATTCAATACTTACACCATCATCCAATACGCATAGAAATTGAAACCTTACCTGAGCCCATTCTCTGAATTTAGAATAATCTGGTATAAATATCAAATTCTTCAACTGCAGAGTATTGTGAACTGCTTCTGCTGTCAGAAATGTGAAAGAAGCTTTCATCATAAGTTAAACATACAAAACCACTTCCATACCAAATGACCTGCACAAAATCTAATATTTTAGAAAGAAAAAGTGGATTGCAATTGGGGGGGGGGGGGATGCTAGCACTTCATGATTCACCCTCCAAATGAACTTTTCTATGCAAGCACATTGTTTATACTGAATAAACAAAATGCTGTAATAAACTGCATAATTCATGCCACTGCGAAGTTCACGTCTTTCATTCACCGCATTTACACAAATATATAGCCCGTGTACATAAGCTGCGCCAAAATTTTATGATTAAAATAAAAACAAAATAAAATCTCATTTCTACACCAAATCACAGTTTTTAAATCAATATTTCAATTACCAGCCAGACTTTGAAAAAAAAAAAAAACTAGTTGAAACAATTTTGTGACAAACTATCACACTGCACATTCTTCCAAACACTGCCTGCTAGTCAATTTTGAATAGTGAAGTTGCATAGATTCTGTAGGTGATAATCATTAAAATGGGGGGAGGGGGAGATAGACAGAGACAGACTGAAAGAAACATGGAATGTACCAACTTCTGTTATTACTCATTAGAACTGTACTGACTCATGGGACAAAACACTGGACTACTAATATGTCTACTAGGCAGAGGATAATGTTTCCAGAATGTAAAATATCTTCCACCACCACTCATGTAATGACGCAGTTCACCAACACAGACTTCTTGCACAGTGGTAGCACAACAGCTGTGCAGGCAACCACCATGAAAACAAGGAGACTGAAAGAAAGACAGTGAGCACCAAGGTCCACTGTTACACGTCAGAATAGTATTGTCCAAGCAACAAAATCACTGGACTATTTTACTCACGCCTATTAAACAGAGGATAACATTTTCAGAACATAGTGTAGTTCATCTGGCCACTAAGACAGCATCATGGACAGAAAACAGGCATAAATTTTTCAATAAAATACAGCATGCCACAAATAAGCCTCAACTACCTTAATGCCAAACTCATAATGCACTTCATAATCACATACAACAATCTGGCAACCAAGTAACAGCAGTATAACTATTAGATCTGGTATAAAGGAAATGCCATTACCAAAATTTAACCTAAGTTTGGGTTTAAATTCCAAATTTAATTTACTTTTTTAACGAGTTCGCAGTTACAAACAGATAATGCAAATGAGTTGCTTTTAAACTCATTGTTGACTTTAATGTGTATGCTAAGATAATAGCCTGTCACATAATTTCATGATAGACATTATCAAACATCAAACTTACTGGAAATAAAACACAGTGTAGGTTCCCATATTACTTAAAATAGGGTCTCCTATTGAGCAAGCATAAAGTAATTCTTATTTCCCATAATTTAACTCCTAGGATGATGGTACAATTCACGACTTAATTCAAATGTGACTTACCACTTTTGATGTTCAATTTGCACAAATATTCATACAAAAAAGGATCAAAGCTATTACAAATTTTCTAACTATATCTTATGGATCATAGCTATACAAAAAATATATTTATGGCATTACAGACGGAAAAACTGGCCATCCTTACAATACATGTAAAATGAATGATGCAGTGATAACTACTTGCAAAGCACAGCCACACATGATAATTCAACATGAACTGATGACATTCTTCAATACCAATTTTCTATTTTCAGTGTAATAACCAATGACATTCTGAAAAATCCTCTGATAAGGACAAATTATGACAAAGTTGCTAAAGGTTTGGTAGACAACATTAACCATTCAAGAAGATATTTATTCATGCAATATCATGCATAATTTTTGCAGTTCAACTTAAAGACTTTATGGCCTACACAATAGTTTATCAATTCCTCAGTCAATTAAAAAACTTTCAGCTATACAGCTCATGTAGTGTCTAATGGCAGGACAATTGTATGAATGATGAATTATAAAGGATGTGGAAGAAAGGAGCATGGCCAATGTTATGGTACTATACCAGAATCTGCCTGAAGACTGAAAAAAAAAACCAAGTCAGGATAGTCAAAATCTGAAACCATCAGAATACAATGTAGGATTGACTGCTAACCATTCTCAGACATGACATATAATCCTCTCTTGTTTGGCTGTGTGTAATTTTGCCTTATAGTTTACACAGCACACTATAAACTTATGTTTTTATATTTGTTGTCACTGTGAACTCCAAACAATAACCTTCGTACACACAGTAATCAGAAAACTAATACACCTACCCAGAGCCGCATGTTTACGACAGTGACCTTACTAACTATACTGCGCAAATAAAACTCAGCAGCTTCCATAAAATACCTTACAGATTACTAACAATATGCATACACAAATGTTCTCGTAAAGGATGATACAAAATACTTACTTTCCAAATCTTTTAGAGCCTGAGGTTTCTCCCAAACAGATTCACCAGCTTTGGCGTTATAGTAATATGATCGTCCATCAGGAGCTTTGTGTTCTGTCCACTCAGCAGCTCTTGCGACTATATCAGGATCAATCTGTAAGTGTGTAAAAATCATGCAGACAGTCATGACCAGCCCTACATGCAATCATTTAATGCACATTCTACATAGAACACATAAAAATACCATACTTTTCAATGACACGTAAAAATAACCTCATTTAAGAAACACCTAAAAAAATTATGACACTGTAAAATCAGTTCATTAACAATGAGTTCTATGCCAGTAATTCCAGTCAGAATGTCATAATTCTAGGGCTCATATTAAAGACACACCTGTGAATTGTCATCTTGTGGTTGGCCTGGTGCTGCATTAGCCACCTGACCTGCTGTCATAGGAGGTGCAGAAATTGTAGATGACTGTTGAGGCTGCTGCTGCTGGGGTGGTGGATGCTGCTGTGGAGGGGGTTGCTGTTGATGCTGTTGGGGTGGTTGCTGTTGTGGCATTCCCATTCCCTGAGGAGGCATGCCCCATGGACCACCAGGAGGTGCCATTCCACCATATCCTCCACCACCATACCCCCCAGGAAAACCTGGAGGTGGCATGCCAAATGGAGGAGGCCCTCCAAAATGTGGAGGGGGGCCACCAAAGGGTGGCATGCCAGGCGGTGGTCCTTGCATCATGCCAGGAGGCGGCTGCATTGTGTTGGGCATTCCACCTCCTGAAAACAAAGTACAAATAAACATTAAAAATGTATGTGACTTAAATGTACATTGCTATGTTTACAAGACCCTGAAGGCTGGGACCACTTGAAAGACCTAGAATTTTCTTTTATTGACCTCAAAACTTGCTACAACATCAGCAGTACTTGCAAAAAATGTTATGAGATGAAGACTGTTCTCAGCCACAAGATATAATTTAATTCTTCCTCACTTTTAAGCAAAATACTTTAATGTAAGTCTGGTACATTGCAATAATCTAAACAATTGATTTGGACATCCATTATCTCGGTTATCTGTTTTAAAAAAAATAATTGGAAACTGGATCTCTGTTGTCAAGCTTATTAAAATATGTCTATATTTGGTTTCATACTGCCATTTAACAGCCTATAAACCATACTTTCAGAAAAGAGAATGCAAAACACTAATATGTGGTACATAATATTTACATTCTATTTCTATTTCTGAGCATAAAACAATACGCTTTCATCTCCACATTACAACACATATAATAAATATTATTATATAACCTTTCCCATAATTTTGTAACAAAGCTAACACACATTCATGTGACTGATCGCTCAGTTTGTGCTTGACAATGGAAACAAATATTACCACCAGGAGGTTGTGTATTGTTTCCCTCAGAATCTTGTTTCTGAGAAGGTACAGGCTGAACCTGTGGTGGCATTTGTACTGGTGTTGGATGGTTGGGACCACCAGAGTTAACTCCTGCAGCTTGTGCCATCACTTCCACCTGAAAAAAATGTTTAGTTACATCACTTCTACTAACACATATAAGGAATTTAAATTAATGGGATGTAAATGTGAAATACTGAAATTGAGTACAATGGCAATTAAGAAAGACTTAGATCATGATTATGAAAATCTAATGACTTCAGTTTGAGAAAGTGCTCTGTATCTTGTCCCTTACCCTTTAGGTTATTCTTAAAATGTGACATTCCAGAATTTAGCTCTTCAATCAAGGGAGAGAACCTAATGCGAGGGGTCTGTTAAACAGGGATGGTCTCAACTAGTGGATATAAAGTCAACTATGATGTACTTTCATCAAAAATATGCAGATATGAATACAAGGTGTTTAAAAATGTTTCAAAAATATATGCTCATTTTCAACTGTACATGACAAAATTTTTCTTAAAATACAACGCATTAAAATGAAAGTTCATCTGATTCACAACACATCCCATTCTTGTTTAAGTTAGGTATGAATTTCTTATGGCAGCATGTATTGGATCAAGTAGACATTCTTTTCCAACCTGTGAATATATAATTTCAGATAAATAGTCTCTGTACAGACACCACATGCCCACAAAGACATATTCAACTCCATTACACTCATATCCTTAAAGAAAATATTTAAAATAAAAACAACATTCCTAGAAGAAAGATACTGTCCATAATAATTAAAAATTTAGCCCATTCATTCATGATGTGAAGGCTCAATGAAATTAATAAGCTGTGGTGTTGTAACATCATAAAACAAAAGTTTGCATTACATAGTTTCCTACAAAAGTAGAATAAACACACTATGAACTAAAGTAAAGGTACCTGTTCTTGGGTAATTATTTTCACTGCAGGACCTTCTGGTTTGCTCCATGTCGTCTCTCTAGTTCGAGCATTGTAGAAATAAGATTTTCCTTCACTTGCTTTGGTTTCTACCCAAATTTCCCCTGTTAAATCCATACCAGGCAAATTGACATTCTGCAAAATATGTACACATATACAAAAAATAATGACAATGATCTTCCCATTAATTTAATAATACAAGAAAATACATGAGAACATTATCTTTGTAGCAAAACAACCAGATTTGGAAGATCACTGGATAAAATCCAGGTGTAGGTGTCCTCAAAGATATTTTAATCAACTCTTCTCAACCAAAACTTAATTTCCATTCTTACTAATGGGTGAATCTCCTTGTCACATATTAGTTACCCATATAAATGTAATTTGACAGCAATAAACAAACAGAATGGAAAAAAGCAACTGGAAATAAATGAATGTGTATCAATTATGTATTTAACAGCTGCCTTCAAAGAACTGCATTTAACTTGTTTGAAATACACACACACACACATTCTTAGGAGTTAGCTTTTACAATACAATGTTAGCCAATACCATCCCCTCACAAAAGCCAATGAAAGACCATACCAAAGCAATTTCTGTCTTCTGAAGATCTCTGATAATTCATATGTAGCACAGGATATTGTCTTCAATCTCTTCTACTAGTCTCATTAGAACACATGAAATTCAATACAATCAACTCACAGGTGAATTTCCTGGTGGCATGCTGTTTCCAGGGCTTCCAGCTGAATTCAATGGAGGAGGCTGCTGCTGAGGAGGAGGACAGCCCATTGGAGGTGGGCCATATGGTCCTGGACCAGGTGGAGGCATGCCCATATGACCCATCATGTGGGGAGGTGGCTAAGTGGTTACACATAAATGGAGAACAAGCATCAACATTTGCTATAACTTATAAAAATGACCTGAAAATGAAATTTGAAGGTGTATTGTTAAATTGTATTTAAAGACTTCCTCTTGATCCTGCCTTCACTTCTGCTACTTAAAAGGGATATTTTTATCCTTCTCCCTCCTGGCAAAATCTTCCTCTCTGATTCTGTGAAAAGAACTCTCTTCTACTAGCCTGAAAAAGAGCTCCATCTCCTGATCTCATCTCACAGCTCCGACTGGCCAATCCCACAAGCTTCATCCTTCTAACCCCTACACAAATACTCCTCACTTCAGTTCTGAAGTTTGAGGTATTATTACAGAATGAAGGAACCCAGACCACAACCTATATTCACATCAGATGTTCATTAATTGGAGATGAAAGTATCCATGGAGAGACGAACACTGTCCCTCAACATCCTATCAACTGAAAAATGTGCTTCATGAGATGAAGAGTAAGAGAATTACTGCCAGATTTCTAAATTTCACAAATACTATGTTTGTTCTGACATTCCAAAAGAAACTGAAAGAACATATCCGAAAAACAGGTTCGTGACAAAATCCCCCAACTAATCAAAATATATAAATAAAATTAAATAAGACAGACCTCAAAATACATGGGGACAAGGATCTGTTTTGTAAAACACAGAACAGGTAATGAACGACAAATCATACATTCCATACTTACATTGTGTTTTTATCAGTCCGGAGACTTTCATATGACTATATAATTTATTTTCATTTATATGCTTATATGTAGGCAATGTTTAGTTTCCTTATTCAAATGTTTCATTAGCACACAATGTTCTGCTACTTACAGCATGCTCCATCAGCAATACACATGCACACTAAATTTCCCTAGTTTCTCCAAGTACTTTCATTTGAGATTAAAATTCCATTTGATCTTACTGATGTATTTTATACATATATGTTCTTCCATATTTTATATCAAACGTCTGGCCCCATTTTCATTTAATCCTCACAACTATATCTCAGGATGCTACTTAAAACTCTGAATTAATAAATAGTGTTTAAAATTACTGTTACCAAAAATATTATTAACATGCTCATGTTTATAAAAATGATTATTTAACTCCTTCATGAATAACTATCCAAGGAGATGTACTTGGTTTCCATTATTTTCTGTTTGCCTCTTATCCACTGGGCCTTCAGTTTTAATTTACAATAAAATGGGCTAACACATGCACATATATACATATATTTGCTCAACACTCAGACAGTAAAATGGAATCTAAACAAAAGCAAACGACTGTAAGAAATATTTATCTGAACTCTTACCATTCCTGGTGGGGGTGGACCCATCATATGTGGATGTGGATGCATTCCTGGAGGTGGCATTGGTCCCCAGTTAGGATCAAACGGTGGTGGTCCACGAAATCTGGGACCACGAGGACCACCGAAGTGAGGTGGTGGTGGACCTCTGAAAGGAGGTCCCCTTGGTCCATAACCCCGCCCACGGAATCTTGGTGGACCATGTCCTGGTGGAGGACCTCTTGGTGGTCCAAAATCATGAGGTGCCCCCCGTCCTCGATTTCTTTTTTATAGAAAAAACACAGATAGCTTAGTAATACTTTATCACAATGTTACTAACTTTATTACCCTTCATAACAGTCATCTGCACTAAACCTGAGCAGTCATAAGCTGCAACAGGACAAAGTTTGACCCACACTGCGAGAAGGACCATAATTATCAGAGGCTTTCTTTGAAAGTATCTGTGGATGCATGCTGGCAAAATATGAAACAAGTACTTGTCTGCTTCTCTTACATTCAGATGGTTTGGCAGAAGCCAGCAACATCAATGGTTGGGAGGGACTAGTTGATGTGCAGCAAGCAACCATATCTTTTCCCACATCATGTTCTACAAAATTTTTTTACCACCCAGTGCTTCACTTCCTAAATTGCCAGTGTACTTGAGATTTTTAAACCAACACAAACCCTTTTAACCTATTAAACCATAACCTAACAGCATAAATATTGTGTAGCAGTAGTTTAGGGAAAGAGCAGTCTAGCATTGTGGTAGACACTTTCATACAGTACTCAGAACAGTACAGTACAAAACTAAGCTACATGTTTTGGTGCTAAAGCACAAAAATAACACGACGAAGTGTTGTGAAACAAATACAACAGTCGTAGAATCTCATGCGTTCCCAGGGCTAATATGAACATTAAGAAGGCTGTCTTCTGGGTTGTTGCACCGTATAGTCTGGTAGAAGTTTACCGACGTTTCAGAGGTTCTTGCTGCCTCCATCATTGCCCTCTGAAACGTCGGTACACGGCACAACAATCCAGAGGAAAGCCATCTTCGGACTCACCGCTGTGAAAACCTTAAATCCTACATGAATATAAATATTTCACCTAAAATTTCCTCTCCCTCTTGACTTTTGCATTGGCCGATAATCTTCTTCATCATCGTCGGATGGTTCTTCATTATCTTTATCGTCATCATAAGCGTCTGGAGGAGACTCCTCTTTATCACATTCATCCGCCATTTTAATGGCAAATATTTTGTGAACTGGGGATGTAACCGTAGTTTCAGGATAATACACTATACTCTACACAAATATCTCTATCATACTTCGCATACGAACAACAATAATACACCAACTACAATGGCAGAATTACAATCCCACAACTTAAACAATCACTTCGATAGTTACTGCTAATCGCAGTTCTAAATTGCAGTACCATGCACTACAACGATCACGAAGTACTTGATACTTTACTTCCGCCATTCACGTCTGTTTGCGGCGAGCGTTGTTATTATTTCCTATCGATGTGCATATTCCATATTGCCTGAACAGGCAAGAAGCGTAATACCGGAGCAGTGCTTCCAAGCGGATCTAGCAGGAAACAGTGCCACTCATTCACTTTCCCACGTGGTAGAGAGCAGGCAGGTCCGTATTGCTCTGTTGTTAGCAGTTAAATACAAGCAATATCTACAATGAGTTCAAGTGTGTGTTACAAATGCAATCGCTCAGGACATTTTGCTCGAGAATGCCCTCAAGGCGGTGGAGGATTTAGTCGTGGTGGTGGAGGCGGACGTGGAGATAGCAAGTGCTACAAATGTAATGGCTTTGGGCATTTCGCCCGCGATTGCAGAGAAGAACAAGACAGGTGTTACCGCTGTAACGGTGTTGGCCACATCTCGAGAGATTGTCAACAGAATTCTGATGGACCATCCTGCTACAACTGTAACAAGACTGGCCACATTGCACGTGAATGTCCAGAATCATCAAACGGCTTCGGTGGTAGATCCGGTGGCTCGTGCTACAACTGCAACAAGACGGGGCACATAGCACGCAACTGTCCTGAGGGGTCTTCAGCCAAAAGTTGCTATCAGTGTGGCAAGACTGGCCACATAAGTCGTGATTGTGATCAAGAGAGAAACTGAAGATGCGATGTTATTAAAGACTGGAGTACTGTTTTGTATGAAGGCATAAGTAACTTCTATGAAAGCATCAAAAATAAGTTTTTGAGGGGATCAGGTAACATGTAATCTGTTGCAATGCACAGAAGTGTGTGTCAAGCAAAAGAGTAAAGAAAGTTGAAAATACCGAGTCAGTTCTGTAATATTATAGTCGGAACCTATATCCTTCCATTGCATGAGCTCCATATTATGTGTACTAATTTAATTAGTCTCTACTGATAAACAAAATAAGGGACGCCGACATAATGGCAGTCTAGTAATGCATGACGCCATTTTGCATTAGCTTGCCTTGGGATGGGTTATGCGGTATTATGATTTCCGCCTGTCATCCATAAAGACCAAATTGATTTATTTGATACCCGTTGGAATGACGACAATGCATTTTAGTGTAACTGCGACTAGTCTGTAGACAACTAATATCTATTTCAACCACATTTCAATGCGTACTAATTGACATGGCCGTTTATTTGTTAGCGAATACTCAAAAAATACTTGTTAAAATTACGAATCGCGTATATCATGGCCCTTTCTTAAGCAGTACTGTAGTAGTTTATCTTCTGCGTGCTGTGTGGATAGCTGTTTATGATGGATAAGGGTATACTGTATAGCTAGCACCCAATAGCAGTGAATTATGGCAATTTGGTTTCAGGTGTAGTGAGGTGTGTAAGTAAACATATGTATTTAGTGTACAGGTACATCATAGCAAGATGTACAAAACCTTTCCTGCTTCCAGCAATGGCTGAAACAAGCTCTTGCACTGGTGCCAGTGCCATACCTGTTCAGGGTCAGGTATTATATGGTTTGTATATATTCTAAAAAAATCATTATGAATTTGCCTCTTCCATTCCATTATAAGTGGTTTAATAGTGGAAAGAAAGCTAAGTGGTATGGAATCTGATCCTGCTAGTATGATTAGTATTTTAATTTTGTCAGTATTTCACTTGTGTTAAGAGGAATGGGTGTGGAGCAACATGTTTAAGCCCTACCAAGTGATTGTATGGTAGGAGTAATTGACTAATACTGAAGCATCCCCATGTGAAGATGGTGCAACACTACACATTTTACTTCAAAATAGATGAGGTGTGATAAGCCTGGTAGAAGAGCCCTGTAGCTACACATTTTAGTGACTTACTGCACCACCCATTTTGTAATATCTCTGTTATTCTAAGTTTCACTAAAAAGCAGACAAGATTTATTGGGCATATGAATTAAGTGGGTGTAATTATCTTGTGTTAAGTAGAACACAAGATTGGAATTTTGTACACAAATTCTATTTGGTCCTTTATACATACAGTACATCCCCTTCAAAAACCAATTATTAAATCATAAACCTCAAATACTAGCATTGGATGTAACTTCTGAAAAGTGAAGTGCTCAGTTTTAACATGGCAAAGGTAAGGATATTTCAGGAATACTGTTAGGCTACAGATTACATGTATCACACCACTCATAATGCTTCTCCCATCTGACAAAGCCTTGTGCATCTTATAATTTTCATGGCAAAGGTTATGTAGAAACATGAAGGTTGAGGTATTTATTACTGATCTTACAACCCCAAAAGTAGCCCTTGTACCATTCAAGTAGTTTCTTTTAGGTTGGAAATCTATGTTAACTCTGGAAAACCTGATGAAATCTAAACTCTATTTTTTAGCATCCTATCATATGGCAAGTTTAAACTATTCATTATTTGGTCTCATATGTTCTGGAAAGGAATAATGTATCTGGATAATTTTGGGGTTCTCACAGCAAGAATGAAGATGGCACATTTCTGGGTTGTTGCACTGTGTAGTCTGGTATAAGTTTGCTGATGTTTCAGCAGTACTGTTGTTTCCATCATTAGGGTACTCATTGGCCCGATGATAAATGCCAGTTCATTGTTCAATATTAGGAGACTACACAACATTCAAACATACTCTAAGGCTGGCTTAGCCTCCTTTGTCTTTGGTAGTGGGGTTCTCTCCTTGGGTTAAGTGGACAGAGCATCAAGAACTCACCTGCATCTAGTGCCATCATTAAGAATTCATGGTATAATTCCACTCATGTCTCAGCAGGGTGCGGTTCACTGCATGCAGCACCACAGAGAAATTTACCTTCCCATTATCTATCCTCTGTTCAGTTTGGTGTGGTAAAAGAAATGTATTACTTCTCCTATTCAGATTCTCATACCCACTGCCAATATTAGAATATTGGTTCTCTTCATCGAAGCTAAGCAGCATTGGGTGTGGTCAGTGCCCAGATTGCTGACTACTTGGAAGTACTGTCTGCTGTTGGCCACTGCTGTGTCCTGGGACAGGCCTATCAATATAGCAGTGGGCAGGGTAAAGTGGCTACAGTAGGTAGGGGTTCTCAACCTTTTCCAGACTTATGGCCACATTCACTCTTGATTACATACACTGCAAAGTTATTAGTTGGGTCAGTTTATCAGAATTGCTACTAAATTAGATCTACTACTGCAAACAGGTTCACTTATGTCTATTACTCAATAACGTTAACAAAATTATTATTATTAATTAGTTACATGTTTTACATTATTTTTAATTTTAGATTTAATTTGTCATGATTCATATGCATCTTTCCAAATGTTAATTAGTAAGATGCATCCTAGTTCTTGATTAAGGTATACAGCTGTTCATTGTCTGATGTCAGATTACTATTTTCCATCATACAGAGTGGCACAATACTACAAGACATGCACTCAATCTGCAGGTTGTGAATCCTTGGGCTAGAAGGTCTTGTGATGTGTAGAACAATATTCTGTGCCTCAGTTGAATGACATGGAACATGAAGAATTGTCTGGTCATATGGATCATAATGCCATGTGGACATAAGTATAAACCAATGTTTCAGGGGAATATACTGCCTCCATCTTTAGGGCTGAATATGAGGTAATACATACCTCTGAAACACAAGTTTACATTGCAATATAACCCAGAAGACCAATATCAACAGTTTTACTGTCATGAGAACCATAAAATATCATGCATGTTTCCAGTTTATATTAAACTTCAATTACAACAAATGGATAATGTGCCTAGAAACAAGAGTTGGTAGAATTTTACACGAGATAATATTAATAAGATTTACTTATTTGGTGGTACATTTGGATCAGATAGGGAAATATACAATGGATTTAAATGTTTGAATTAGATTTATAATTTCTTCGTGTGAAATTCTTGCACTTGAGTAATAATAGGAGAAAACACATGAACTGGATCACAATTTCATCCAGCTTGAATAATAAATAGGTAAGAGCTCCTGAATATATTGTCATGAGCATTTAGAATGCAGAGGTGCAAAGAACAAGTGGAAACACTGTATCCCAGTACATGTTACAGCATGAATATTTTTCTTTCAACCAGTCACTGACATTGGAATGGATATTTAGCATTGGCAGCTTACAACACCAGAGTTCAAAATTACCAAATTACAGTGAAAATATCGAAACCACCACACTAATTTCCAAATGATAAATCTTCAATGTCAGTTATGTACTGAACATGGTTCACTAGGTTATAGATTAAAGACATACAAATGTTCATTTGTTACACATACATCAGAATAAATCACAGAAGAAATAAAACAATCTTCCTTCATTTCTTTTTATTACTTCAGTTTTTTGTAACTTCTGATTTGCATACCATTAAATATTCTTGGGTTAAATTTGAGTTCCAGTGAAATATTATCTGTTGTCACTGCACACATTAAAAATTCACGTTGTTCTAAGATTATTATGAATAACACTGACATCCGTTCTTAAAATGTATTAATAAAGTTTAAAATTGGAACATAATTTTGAATTACAAATTTTAACTGTGAGAATATTAAGTAAAAATATATTTTATTTAACACCAAACTCAAAGCGACATTTGCGAAGCTTGAGCAACTACTTTACCGTTTATTTGTAAATTTAATAATGCTGTTAGTAGCTCAGACTACATGGTGCCAAATGATAAATTGAAAAGCATGTGGAAACAGCCATAGCCTAATTCAAGTACTGTCCCAGCACTCACCTGGAGAAACTGAGAAAACCACAAAAGTATGTCAGAATAGCCTGTCTCTGGTCTAAGATTTGAATCCAGAACCTACCAAATGCAAAGCAAGAGCTGGTAACCAGTTGGCCACAATGTGTGGTGGCTACTACTTTACACAGAACAAGATTGACAGCACCAGGAGTGTGGAGATGGTTCTGATGTGTTTTTGATATTTGCACTCGAAGGGTCACAGTCTGTCCACTTTTGCTATGTATACTAAAGGGAATTAAAAGATAATTTTTACACTTCTTTATTAATTTTTTTCAAATATAACTAAAGCCAATTGAATACAGAATAATGTCAATTCAGATTTTGTTTCAATCTTTACAAAACACACTGTAATATTTAAAAGGCTTTAAAAGTCAACAAATTACAATCCAAAATAAGCTCTTAGTTTCATTAATTTCAACCAAAATTGTCTTTCCTTCAATTAAGAATCGCATTATAACAAATTACCTTTTCACTGAATAAAACAATTTTTGCCCATTAAAACTAATATTTTAACAAAATTAATATATTTTTACAATATCTCTTGACATATGTACCATGAAATTTCCACCATATACCAACTTTTCTGTTTCAAAACATTAATCAAGATTTAAACTGCATCAACCTAATTTAGTAATTTTAATGTGTAAATGGTACAATAATATTCATTGCTTGAGAATAACTTCTTGGAAAGTTACCAAATAAGAACTGGGAAACAAATATGAACCCAGTTCTAAAAGCCCACAAGTGCTAAGGGCAATTTTACTATTAACAACCAAGATGCCTGTACATGTGAAGCTGGAGGATTTATACAAATTAATTTATAACCAAATATATGAAGAAATATATTATAATGTGGAATAAAACTCAACTGCCATTACAGCATGACGAATCATAATTAAATTTGCTTCATACCGCAGTGAAAGTGACACAAAGTTGAAAAATATAACATTCCTATGGGGTAGGGGAACAGCACCGTGGTTGTTCTTAGTATTTTCATATATGGGTGCAAATGATATCTTCCTTACTTTGGAAAGGACATCCCTCTACACCCACTTTATTAACTAACGTACAAATGATCAGCCATAGGTGACGACTTCATAGTGAATAACTACTGATAGTTACAACATGAGGTGTCCACATGACTTTTGAAAGATTACAGTAACTCCTATTTTATATCTCTTAAGGCAATATTTTTGCAACAGAAACAAATTATAGGTATTTATTGCTTGACTTTTAGACCTACTACTACTACTACTACTACATTTTTCAGGCACAATTCATTTTCAGGTATGTGTTTGTTTTTATGCATAATTCAGATTATACTTGGCCAACCAAATAAAGCTATCACTTTTCAACTAAATTTTCAGTTTATGAAACTCACCACTTAATTCCCTAATTAAACATGTTAACCCTTTAAAGCCTGCTACTCCCTTTAACAATAACTCTGTATGTTATATTTCTGGTTTTCATGCGATTCGCAGGAGAAACAGTAATATTTACTTGAAAAGTAATAATCAAATGATCTTTGTAATGGAGAAGTAATGTTTTGAGACACTGAACTCTTAAATGTTACCTAGTCAAGCTTCAGCTTCAAAGGGTTAAACCTGTAAAACAAGAGCAATAGTTATTAAAACTGCCACAGAGGCAGCAGATGAGGCAAATATGCAATTTTTGAGCTAATGCTTCAAAGCACTAACATGTTCAAACAAAAATCTACTACAGCACTTATTTCAAATCTGTATCTTCATTACTGACAAACAGTTTTCAAATGTGGCATTGTTAAAAGCATACCAAAAATTAATAATGAATATATATCACTGTATTTGTTTGATCCAAGACTTAATTATAAGATATCAAGATGACAATGTGAAAGATCATTCAGTCCTACATATAATGGACCTGCACAAATACTCTTTACCAAAGCCTGCAAAGAATTACATATTTAGAGTATATTGTTAGTACATGAAAGTGTAATTATGAACCTGCAACTAAACACTGTATTCTATAATAAATGAAAACTACCATCAACAAAATAATGTGCAACTTTACTTTTATAAAAACATCCATGTGCATCCATTCCCTTCCCTATTTTGTTGTATATTTGCATAGTTATATCAATAATGTGTTGGGTTATAAACAAAGTGCTGAAAGCAAACACAGAGATACTTTGTAAATTGTTTCTAAGTTACAGTATTTTCTTTTATCTTGTTCATAATTACATTCGATAATCATAGTTACTTTTCATTTTAATGTACAATACTATACAAAGAACAGTAACTTTCAAATAAAATAAACTGAACACAGATTTTTTGTTTAAGCACAGTCTTCCTGGTTAATGAGACATCTGTACAAAACAAAATCTACCAGCCCCTTCCTTATATGATGCTGTGACCAATTTGAACACATGAAGACAATAAAAGATACCATCTAACACATAGTCTTTATCTCACATATTGGTAAACTGAATTCAAATCAATTTCCAAGGGCCATTCTGCTGAACATACATTTTTCGAAAAACAGCTTAAATAGAAATAAGATAAATCATGTTTATATTATGAAGATGACTGTCTTCTGGGTTGCTGCACCATGTGTGATCACCCTGATAATGGAGGCAGCAAAGACCTCTGAAACGTCGGTTAACTTCTACCAGACTACATGGCGCAACAACCCAGAAGACAGCCATCTTCAGACTCACTGCTGTGAAAACCTCAAATCCTACATGTTTATATTATAACCACTACATGAAGTCGACACTTATGAATGACATGACACATTTAAAACATACATGCTGATTCACTCATCAAGTACAGTACCTCTGAAGAATGAAGATGATGGAAGTGTATAATGCTATGTTATTATTTGTTTAAATTTCCTTCTTCAAGACTGAACATGTAATATGCAATATGTGTAAAACTCAAGTTTTTATCAAGAGATTTAATCAATTGCCAATTTTGAAAATACCTCATCACAGAAAAAATATGAACACAGTTTTAGAGTATGGAAAGTCACTGCAGTGAAACCACTAATTGAAATTAACATTTCTAAAATAAAACCAATAAGTAACACATCAATTGGTGTTTTAGGAAATAATGGGTAAGCACGACATAATTTTCACCTTGCATTAAGATATGTCAGGTCACATAAGTATAATTTTCTTGCATACTAATGGTTAAAAAAATGAACTGATGTATCCTGCTACACTTTATGGGTTTTACAAAACAGGCCTTTATACTTATTCTAAATAAGTTTGTCTTGAACTCAAATATATCCTGTTTTCATAGGCATCATTGTGTTGATGCAAAAAAAATTACTGGCTTAACAGATAAAATAACTAGATCTGATTAATACAAAATATTTTAGTTGTACTGAGTGGCCAATTGCGAAGATTAGATTTATATTGGGTGCTTGAATAGTATACACAACTCCTACTAGTGAGTTAACAAAAATGATGTACCTGTATAAAATATTTTCTTCATAAGCACTGCAGACACACGCACACACACCCATGCACATATACACAACTATGACAAATGTTCAGGGAAATGAATTGTGCAATGTGATGAGCACTGACACAGTTTCGGTTCCACTGTTATTATCCTCCTCCTCCTCCTTGCAGTATAAAAGAAAAAGCTCTAATTTCAGTAGATACTTTTAACCAGTTCACTCTAATTTACTACGCATTTTAGAAATAAACCCAATACTTACAGCAATGTACTGCAGAGTATTATTCACAATCTTTGTGAGAAAACGTTAATTGTTAATGTAACAATTAAAGTAAAAGTAAAGCTGTCCCACTATGCACCATGTAGGCACTGGGGGGGAGAAGGTATAGCTCCTACTCATTCTTGACCTCGGCACTAGATAGGGGTGAGTGGTCAGCATCACACACCGGCCGCGCTTTACCCCTGGGAAAGGACCCCGGTACCCATTGGATAGGAGGCTGGGTGGGCCCCAGAGCGAGTCTGGACACAGAGTCTAGAGGAAAAATCCTTTGTCCCCATCAGGGATCAAACCCCAGTCGTCCAGTCCGTAGCCAGTCACTTTAACAATAACGCGTGACAATGATTTACATCTGTTTCTACTAAAAGCATTCCTTCAAAATAAATTCCACACAAAAAAAACTGGTTTAAAATGAAATGTATATAATAAATGACAGTTCCATAGAGTATTTCCTGAAAGTCACAAAAAGTAATGTTTGTGCCTGGCTTAGAATGACCACATTCTAGTGTTGTGTTGCATTAACAAACTTGAGACAGTAAACAGTTCCTTAATTTATGTTACACAGTTTTGTTCCAAGAAACCTTCCTGGCACTGTTTTAATGTAATGCAACCACACTACATGGTCATTCTATTCAGTTTTTAGATCTGCACAGTCTTCTACCCTTACATTTTTTAACATATGAATTTTTGCGGTTAACATGCACAGCTATCATACCATTTAATGACTGAATAATGCTTCACCACATGAAGTACCTAAGATATCCATAACATCACAAAACAGTGACACCAAGAGATTTGTGATGATGGGATTACATTAAATGGTAAGATCACATATCTGTTCAGCAGTTTTCTTTTTATATTCAAGTGAAACACTAGGTTTTAACACGAGAAATATTTTAGTTTCAAACACTGCCATATTAATGAATTTGTTTGAAATGTGTTACCAGCCAGGTCAAACAATATTCACATCCACAAAGCTAAGGGTACTAGAACTATGCACTTCAAAATACAGAAAAATATGCCTAATTCAGCCACCCTCCCCCATCAAAAAGTAGTAGTATGTACAAATTCAATATTACACCAAATAATAGCATAAAGTAGACCATCAAATATTATGACCTCTCTTCCAGCTTAAAAATTTGTCTTACAAAATTTATGAAGATGTATTTATTTTGTTTTAGAGAGAAATAGAAACATTGCAACAAATATCATGTGACGCACAGTTCTAGTTAATTACCACAAAGCTTATGTACAAAATTTAAAGAGTGCCAGGAAGATTTATAAGTGTTAAGTATAAGGAAATTTCATCTCTTTACAATATAGGCAATATAAGGCTCCATATATTATTGTATTCATCAATTAAATAATGATTAAAACACAACACAATAACCTACAACTATCATTTGGTTCAACTGCAACAAATTTTACATGCCATAATGAAATGCTGTACCTTCATAAACAAATTCTTTATTCTGGGTACGCTGTTAAAATTCTACTCTTTAATATGGATGCCAGTACTTGACATTCAGATACACTGCAAAACTAAATTAATTGCTTACATTTTTATTTGACCATGTTATAACATTACCAGTGTTCAAACAAAATACCTATTATAAGTAATTTTCCCAGAAAAAGTCAATAAGACTAGAAAACTTAAAATGATATGGGAGCTACCAACATCACAAATGGAGATGGAACAGCTCCAACTAAGTAAGAAATGTATCATAATGGTTACTAGGGGTGCATTTTTGATGAACATGACAAGAATACATTTACAAGAATTGTACAAAACACCCTTCCTCCCATCCCCTTGCTGTAACACATGCATTGTTCCCTTATAAACAATGTCACCTTTCCTAATACATTAAAGGGACTGAATGTGTACAATGGCCAAACTTCTCTCAGTGCTGAGGATAATTACAATAATGATAAACTGTTGCTTTTATGCACATACTGAAGGAAAATTTGGTCAATTTACACCAATATAGGGTGATAATTTTATTTGTGAACCCATAAAGTGACATCAAGCAGTCTCTGACTATGCTTCATCATATAAATCAACATTCTTCTGTGACAATGTATCATGGTGTCAGACAACAAAGGTTGTTACTTCTAAATTCTATGTCCGTAGCTCTCTTTCACATTTGAAAAATTTAGTCTCAGGGGTTCACAAATAAAATTATCATCCTGTCAATCTAATATTCTGTGACAAGTTAGCACTATATTGCTTTAATGCTTCCAAAATTGTCCTTCACACTGGGAAATTACTAAAATTTCATATAATAACCAACTAATGTAGTCATCTGGTCTAGCACAAAACAAGGACACAGATGTGAATCCTAAATCTATTGCAACAAAGTAAAATATACATGTTGCTATGCACAAAGTGCTCAACAGTAATGTTGTCATCATAACAACAGTCCTGATAATTCTATGTGATGGTAATTAATGTCTTGGAAACATGGAAGGGATCACTACTACGTGAGGACAATTAAAAAGGTCATGCGCTAAATAAAGGCTGCATTGTGCTGAATTCTCTAAAACAGTACAATAAAATGACACAGTAATGCCTAAGTTAACTATTATGAATTTCAAATGTAGATTTTCCCATCATCTATCAACCTGTACAAAATTGAAATAATGCTAGATAATGACAAGTTTGTATTTATTATATCAGTAACAATAATTATTTTCCATGATACTGATATTTAAAGTTCAAAATCAATACAATATATAATGAAATGTAAATAGTGATGGGAAAGAAAGAATAAATTATCCAAAGCAATGGGTTACTTGGTTTCAACACAGCAATTAGCCAAAACTTCATAAAAAAATAAACACCAAAATGTTTCACATTGATACAATAATTATGTATGCTGGTATACTACCACATACAGTTTTCTTCAATCATGTGAAGTGCACATCATTCAGAAAGTTCTGATATGCCAAACCAAGTTCAAATCAGAGCTGATAATATATTACAAATGATGCCAAATCCTCTTGTTCACATTAAAATTTTCAATACTACAATTTTGGGCATGTGTATATATATATATATATATATACACAAATAAACATCCATTCTTGCAAGAATAAATCATAACAATCACACCTTACTAAAATACTCATCACAGTCAATCTAATCTGTATACAAATTTAATTTTAATCCACAATGTGAATAGGGGAAAAGTTGTGTGTGAACATATGAAACTATATAGTTTATTTCATTTTCTGTTGCTGGCATATTTTATTCTTACAGCAATATATGTATTTCATTAACATGCATAGACTTATTCTATATCAACTGTGCATATGGCAACATTATATCAATTTTACCTAAATGACTATTAACAACAGCCCCTCCCACTGTGAAAATCAGGTAGCATGAAAAATCAAACAACAAAATACACTACATGTGTAATATGACAATTCAAGACTGTTAGGTATGACAATGTACTACCTCATGGTTGGTAAACAAAACTGAGCAGAGATTAGGTTCTTCATAACGAATCTAAAAAGTACATAACGTACTAAACTTTCAAACAGTGAACAACAAAATAAAAATCACTATCGAAAAATAACAGAAAAAGATAGAAGAAACAGAAGAAACTCAACACTGCTTTTAAGCTATTACTTTTCAAAACAATAATCCAACCAGGGATTCATAATCACAATTCTTTCAGTCCTACAATTTTTATAAACATTTTTTCACGTTATTTTGATCTGTGTAGTACAAATTTCCACAATTTTCCATCACTGGCAAGATTACCTATTCACTAAGTACAAATCTGCTTAGCTATATGTATACACAATACAGTACTTAAGAATGATGCAAGCATTGATATATAAACTGCAGCAACTCAAGTTTTGTTTGTATTACAAATTACATCACATCTTCCATAACATTCATACAGACACACATACAAAATGACACGTATCAAAATCAATTTTTATCATTCATATGTGAAGCTGCCCCATAATGCACAACAAGAAACAAAGCACAGGGAAAGAGAATTTAGCATCATTTATAAAAGAATTCACTCTCAAGTGAGGATTAAATTCATTTTGCATGATTATATTCTGAATAAATGTTCTCAGTTGCACTCATTCAGAAATCAAAATGAGCCAAAAGTCAATGTGTAATCTCATTCTATTTAGAATAATTCATATTTATCCTAAGAAGAGTTGCTGTCAGATGAGTTTTGATAATGTACATCTTTATATTGGGCTATCATATCATAATACAGCATTCATATAGGTAACACTCAATATGGGAATGCATCTCATTCCAGCTGACAGCAACTTTCAGTATGTAATATGAATACAGCAGTAACTGCTCCCCAAGTATTTCAAAATACATCATAAAGTAACCCCCTCGAAGATGGCAAATCTTGACTGACAATGTCCTACTTCACTTACATTGGATCATATTCCAAGGCTTGTGTAGATATTTCTATGTTTACAAACATGTAAGTCAAGTTATTTACCTTATTATGACCTAATTTTCTTTAAATTATTAATGTTAATGCCTAAAGAGATTTTACCTTTACAAAGTGACGGGTCGCAGAGCCTGAGCGCTGCCATGAAGGAACGGACAGGCAATTCCCTTCAAGCAAGATGAGTCCACCCAGAACCTGCATGGGACAGTGGCCAAGTCATGAGAGAAGCGGCAGTGTGGGCGCCTACAACTGCCCTCAAGAAAGTAGATGCATGCTCGTTGACTTGCTGAATGCCTCCTTATGTATCAAATAATTGTAGCATTAATAAATTTTTATATATAACTTTCAAATACTGGAAAAGAGCAGGGATTCTCACTTTATGGTTCTCAGGGTCATTATGCCATAAAAGTCTATAACAGACAATAAACCACACAAAAAACAATGTCACTCATGACACCATAACATTAAAAAGAAAATTGTGTGATACAACAAAGACCAGCAGCATACACAGTTCCAAGGTATAGTAACATTGCAGTGCACACCAATCATCAGTTTTCCTTCAAAATTCTTTGTTGAAATAAAGATTGGTATGATACTTCTATGTTCTTACTGAAATCAGTTAATTTGAGGTCACATAAACACTGTGGAGACAGGTATATCATAGCTCTAAATAATTTGTATGTGTAGTGCTGTGGCAATACAACACTCAAAGTATGTATTGTAATACACTTAAGGCAGCAATAAAGCTGTAATACGCATGAATAACTTATCATGAGGCAAGGAGAGATACAAAGCCTTAGAGCTTAGATGGCCAATTCACATGTGATGAAGAGCATAATTATGTCCCATTGTTATGTATTTTAAATAGTTTTAATGCATTTATTTCTTACCGTTATATTCATCACAGTTGACATACTACACTATATAACCTAACTACAAATACTATTATTCAATCAATAGCAATTTCAGTACTAAAAGCTAGTGTTAATTGTGGTGTAAACATTATTATATTAAAATGTTATGTGTCTGATGCAAAAAGAACCTCTTGTTTGATGACCACAAGATGCTGACCTATAAAATGTCACACTATACTTTCCTCCCAACCAAAGTACCATTTTTGGAATGTTTATGAATTATGTCCTACAATTCTTTTCTCTAATACCTATCAAATACAACAGTACAATTTACCTACCCAAATACAAAGAGAAATGACTGCAAGATTTAAGAGTAACTCCACAAAGTCAAAAAAGCCAGACTAACCTATGAAACAAAAAGCAATAGATAACCAAATCATACCGTTTGCGGTCCTTCTGGACTGCCTTTGCATTGAAAGGTCGTTCGATTTGCTTCCATTCTTCTTCCAATTCTTTAGACAGAAGAGCCAATCTGGGGAAAGCGATGGCTGGAGATGAAGTGCGAAAATCGACAGACTGAAATAATTGATTTTCAGCTTTCATGGTGATTCACTGTTGACGATAATCCTTCTTTTAGATGTTGGCACCATGTGGAAGTTGACTGTACTGCTGATGTTTTAGATGATCATACTGCCCTGATATCAGAGGCACTACAGTCCGCTGAAATGCCAGCAACACAGCAAATTTCCACATAGTTCCAGCACTCAAAGGCAGGATAACACGAAGATCAAAATAAAATTACAGAAACAGTATGTAATTATGGGAACTGGTTTAAAACAGGATAAGATGGTAAGGTTTATGATCATGATGAACCTTCAAGTTCCACAAGAGGTGGGAAGTTCCTGAATAGCTGAATAACCAGACTGATTATAAAATATTGCTATCTATTGTACTACATACAAAAATGATGTAAAGGTAATACTGTTCAAGCTTTATTAAGATGTATGGGCAAAAGAAATAGCTCCACAAAATCTTGGCTTCACACTCCAGTTGCTTTATTCCTGTATAATGGAGGCCTCAGACCAGGCATGGATGTGATGGAGAAGGAAAAATCACTGCACATGCCTGGAAATGAACCCTTGTTCTCCAGCTCATAATCAACTGACACATAAATGTGTTCACATGGTTGTGCAAACTAAGATTTTAGCTTATAGGCAACTTCAGTTAATATCATTTGTCCCAGCTTTAAATCAAGTACAGTCAAACCTCGGTTCACGAACTTAATTCGTTCCTGAAGGTCGTTCGTAAACCGAAACTATTTTCCCCATAGGAATTAATGTAAAATGGATTAATCCGTTCCTGGAACCCAGATGATTGCTTATTTAAAATTTTGCAACAGTACTTTGTGCTCACGTTCTTAACACAAAATCAATGGAAACCATTAAATCTATCACAAAAAAGATATACACAACACTAAGCAGATCAAATATAGACAAAAACTTAATTTAGTTTTACTGTACCTGTATGGAGGAGAGCTGACGGCGTAAGTGGAAGTGAAATGTTATTGTTTGGAAGGGGATTCTTTTTCTTTTTTCTGTCTCTTGGCACCACTCGACTCTGCATCAGACTCACTGGGCCTCTGTCTCACTAAAAAGTTGTCCAGTGTGATTTGTTTTTGTCTATGTTTTAAAATGTTTCTAAAGTGACACATGGCATTATCATTGAAAATGTTTATGTTGCGGCTTGCTACTGCTTTATCGGGGTGATATCGTTCCACGAAACTTTGCACCTCACCCCATTTTGCACAAATTTCACAGATCAAAGAAGTAGCAAGATAAGAGACACGAACACCATTTTCATGTTTGGCTATGATTTCTTTCTTAACATCTATCATGATATTGGTATTTTTTCTTTTCACTTCGCTGCTATCATTGTCTTTCTTTGGCCTCATGCTGAATCATTTTTCTACGAATACTGCCGACGCTGATATTCCCAGCTTATCGCTCCACAATGTTGACGGCTTGCGTGTTCGTAACTCGAGACACAGTACATCATCCGAGACGCTTTGTGTTCGGAAAATTTGTTCATAAACTGAATTGTTCATGATCCCAGGCGTTCGTGAACCGAGGTTTGACTGTATTATGATTAATTAAGAGAATCTACCACCATGAGTTCACATTTTGTGCAGGCTTACATGTTTTAATCAGGTGAATGCAAATATGTACATTAGAAGGTACTTATCCTACTTATCAAGCAGGATGGCCATGTTGGTGGCAGCAAGCAAGGGAACAGAATGGTCAAGGTCAAATACATCACAGCAGCAAGGAGATTCCATGCTGGTGGTTGGACACATGCACATTCACAAATGGTGTCTATCACTGGATGGGGGGCAGAGCAACTGTTTTGAACATATTTTTTTATTTACCTTAGTACAAAACCCACAGAGGCAGACTGTGTTATGTTTCATTTTATGAATGTAAACACAATTTCTACCACCATGAAACCAATTCCTACTTCTTAAATAGACCAAATACTAACAAGAAATTAATTGTATACCTTTGTTTTCTTCACTGATGACTGAGAGACTGGCAGACTCTGAGGGCAGCCAGTATCCTCGCCGTACATCATCATTTCCTGGGTTGAGTCCTCAGTTGGAGACAAGCAACACAGCTTCCTATCACCATCCAGTTCCTCTTGTTCAATGCTCCAATCTACTAGAGATTCCTCTGGTGGTGTTGTGTCATCCTGCCAGTCTGACCCTTGATAGAGATGCTGCATGTAGCTTAGGTCTGACAAGAGCTGTTCTCCTTCCATAGTGAGTTCCTCACGCAGACGACTATACTGCAAACTTCTCATATCAGTTCCACCACTATCCGGTCTCTTGTCTGGCAGGAACTGAGGTTCCAAACCACCCACAGGAGGGGACATGCCACACTGACACATGTTAGCTGATGGTCCTGGGCTTGACTTCCAAATGTTGTACCTGTAGTAACAAATGTAACCATCTTAACTTATCCACTAATCAAACTTTGTAGTTTATTACTGAAAAATATTCAACACCTTACATCTCAGTGGTTACTATGTGTACCACCTGTTTTAACAATTATTAATTCTGAATTTTTTAATTATGGGTTTTATATGATTCTCAGTGCAGTGTTTTATGTTTTCTTTAAAGTATGGACTGAATTCTTAAATATTACTTGTATAAGCTTCAGATTCAGAATGTTAACTTGCATGGAACAAGGCCACTTAAAGCCTATATAAACTAAATATGCAGGTTCCAAACTGTTCCTTTACTTGTAAATCTTTTCTTTGCAAGGATCAACAAATGGCTTTAATTAAAATATATAATATAATTCAGGTCTATACACAAACTTTATTTACAGATGTTAAAATTTAAAATTTGCGCTATTCATCGTTACTATGATGTTACAATACTGCGCCTTCATTTACTACATGTTTCGATGCGTAGCATCATCTTCAGGTTTTTCCTTTAAAACTACTTTATATTACAATGCAAGTTTTTCATTTATTCATCTGTTTTGTAAATTATTATAGTATGTGTTCTGTTGATCTTTAATTAATTAATTTACAAAACAGATGAATAAATGAAAAACTTGCATTGTAATATAAAGTAGTTTTAAAGGAAAAACCTGAAGATTATGCTACGCATCGAAACATGTAGTAAATGAAGGCGCAGTATTGTAACATCGTAGTAACGATGAATAGCGCAAATTTTAAATTTTAACATCTGTAAATAAAGTTTGTGTATAGACCTGAATTATATTATATATTTTAATTATAAAACACAAACATGACGCATTTAAACTTTAAATGGCTTTAAATTAAACAGAACATTTTGAAGCAACAAAGTTCCAGGAATAGCACAACTGCCAAGTGCTATTCACAAAATTGCTAACAATGTAAATGTATCAAACAGCAAATAAAAATGTACAATGGACATGGTTCTCAATGTATTATGATAGTAATAACTGGTAATGATATGATAATACAACAGTAATGGCATTAAATAGATGATGATGAACAAGAGAAACAGGGGAGTCAATGGACACTGAAGGCCCAATGTATCTAATAATCTTGTAATTAATGAGTCAGCCTGTCATCACAATAACTACCATAATTAATTGCTGTGAAAATCTCAAATCTATCTGTATAATTCTTTTAAACTCTGAGGGTTTAGAATACAAACCAAAGTTCAAATTTTACAATGCAGGAAATTCTTGAGATTCTGAGATCAAAATTTTCATTATTTACTCATCTCTATTCCATCAGAAGCTGATTTCTGCATTACTTTACTTTAAAATATTTCAGTCTACTTTTATACTAGCAGA
Source organism: Zootermopsis nevadensis (assembly GCF_977971745.1). Taxonomy (NCBI): domain Eukaryota; kingdom Metazoa; phylum Arthropoda; class Insecta; order Blattodea; family Termopsidae; genus Zootermopsis; species Zootermopsis nevadensis. The sequence continues at coordinate 7,190,449 of NW_028259140.1, read as the reverse complement.
ACCTATCTGCTGTATAACTTACCATGACTGGGGCTTGTCACTTCCTGCTGATTCCCACACATTTAACTGTGGTACCTGGGATGACTTTGGCCATCCGGTCTTCCACATCTGCAAATGGTGACTATTGCTGCTACATTTGCAGCTAGAGTTATTTGGTATGTTTGGTTCAACTCCATTCAAAGTTTCAGATCCTACACTACCAACAATCTTCTTCTCGTTTTGAAGACATGAGCCATATTTCAGGTGGGAAGAAGAATTCTGAGACTCATGAATATCTGTTTGTGGATGGCATGCTGAGCTGCTTCTATTTTCTTTCCCTGTTATATTTTCATAGCTGTCCTCCAAAGAATTGATTACTTTCTCTGCAAAATGATCATCATCTGGAAAGTAGAAATCTTCAGGATCATTAATAGCCTTAATCTCTTGCCTACTTCTTTTCTTATCAACTTCTTCATCACTTTGTAGCATATCATCTGCTTCTTCAGTCTGACACCATTTTTCATTCTGACGCACTCTAAACTTAGGTATGAATTCTTTTGAATTGTCACCACCACTCTGTGGCTGCTCCTTGTAGCGGTGACGACCCCCATATGCTTCTTTCTCTTTGTATTCCATGTACTTGTTGGGAGCCTCCAAACCAGTACCAGCCTCAGCCTCAAGATATAACGTTCCACTCTCACTTCTCTTAAATGCTACTTCTTCTAGACTGGTTGAAATCACAAATGTGGTTCCATCTGCATAAGAACCAACATTGTTATTGTTACCAGTACATGTGCTATGGTGAGAGTCCATATTCTCCATGCGGATAGGACGAAAATGTGTCCGTGCTGATGTCAGCAAATCTTCCTCCTCTTTTTCAACTTCTAACTTTCCTCCCTTAGAATTTCCACAATCTATAGTTTCTAAATGACACACGTATTCAACGGATATGCTTTTCTTCTGTTGCACAGTACCAGAATGAAATTTGTCTTCTAACAATCCACTCGAGGAATTTTGTTTTGGAATTACCTCGGTAAAACTGCTGTCTTCTTTGTTATGATTTAGTGTGATTAAACTATCATTCCGTACATTAGCACAAATGCTATTAAAATGACTTCCATTGAATTTATTCATGTGACCATAGACATTAGGAAAAATATTGCCAAAAGGTGAATAACTGTCATATGTACTTGAGCTCTCAACACTGGACCACTTTGAAATTCCAATTCCTTGTGTAATATCATTTCCTGTATAATTTGCTGCCAATGGTAAACTTGTAAAGAATGAGAATGTATCATACTTATTCCATAATAGTTCAGATTTTTCCTCTGAAGCTGGTACATCACATCTGCCAATTTCATGAATATCTCGATCCTTACATATAGAAATCGACTGATCCTTTTCTGCACATGTCATGTCTTTCAACTGTTCTCCTGAATGAAGTTTGTTTCCAACTATTTTTCTTTCTCCGACAAGAACATCACATGAGTCTCCCTCTGTTTCTGGCCCATTACAGCAGGCATTTCTAAGGTTGACGTTTGACTCTTCAACATGATCTGACACATTCTGTTGCTCACAATGTATATAATCCATTGAAAAATCATCTTGCTCAAAGGAATTTTCCTGGGATGGTTGATCAGACCAAATTGAGCTAGTGATATTAGTACCACACTGAATAAACGAGTTACTGGCTGTAAATATATTTTGGTTCCGTCTGTTGTTCATGTTGTACAATTCCACTGCTAGATATTGTTCATTTGGGGATGACAGGAGTTGTTGAAAATTCAAGGGGAATTCCTGATCAGAATCCACAGTTTCCTCTGAAGAGAACTTGTCTGGTGCAGAGTGACCTTCATTTGGGTTCCACAGAGCTTCAATGCTATGATCAAACTTTGCAATCAGTTGAGCAAGATTTTGATCTTCTGCACCTTGTCCAGGAGACTTACCATCATCTCCTGCACTGCACCTGTTCTGTACCTCTTCTTTCTTACAGTCAATGGACCATAACAAAACATGGTTCCCTTCATCAGTATGTCTTTCATACAGCCTCCGACAAACTGCATTTTCCCATGCATTACCTTGATGTACTTGCAGATCTGTTTCTGGTGACACACTATCATCTGCCTTACTCCCCTTGTTCTGTCTGTTATAATGGCGAACTCTCAACAACTCAGAACTACTATTCTCAGAGACTCCTCCAGGACAAAAGTTGGTAAAGCTTTCATTCCATTCACCTGCCATGCTCCATGCAAATCCATAACCAACTTCTTTCTTACCCTTAGCCTTTTCCTTCATCTGATTACTAGATTTCATGTTTTCTCTGCCCACCTCTTTCCATGCGCTGTTGTTATTACCCCTATTCTCTTTATTTTCCTCTCCTGAACCAGCAGAATCAACTAACTTCTCCTCACTTGGAACGGATTCTGGAAGTGACACGTTACAAGGTTTGTTTTTTCCAAATGAATCGGCAAGAACTTTTTTACCACTCCAAGCAGAACTAGGTTCAGGAATTAGGGTATTAAGACTGCTACTGGGTTCAGCAAATTTGCTATGTAAAGGTGGAAATGCGGCATAATACCTAAAAACACAAAAATATACTATTAGAACCAATTAACATTTAATACATTCAAAGTAAAACTAGTCCAGGTATTTTGAGAGCACTGTCCCTTCATCACACAATAAGCTGAAGACTTCTAACCAGTCATGATTAAAATAAGTTGAGTAGTTTCTGTGTTCCTATCTTTGTGTTCATGATCAAAACACACCCACACACATACAAAGACCGTGTTTAGCACACATTTTAATGTGTATTGTCACATGTACCAGTATTAAATAATGTAACTTTCTAAACCCAGTTCTAGTGATGTGAGTGATCATGATAATATAAACATGAAAGTTTGTACTGACAAAGCAATATTATTATTTCCAATGTGCAGAGTTTTAAGAAACTGTGACTGGATGATGAGTATGTGAAAACATATTTCTCAAAGATGCAGAAATTGACTGTAGACTTGTGGTACAGACAGTGTACATATAGTTTTGTGGATTTATACTGAGGCAAAGATATTGTTGTGACAAAAAGGTTTGCTGATACAAAGGTCTGCTGGCACACAGCAGACTCTGAGAAGATGTAGAACTAGTTTCAGACTTATGATGATGAATTTTGCAGAGACGTAGCATCGAATCATTTTGCTTACTATTACTTTTTTGGTATCAGTACTCCATACTTGCAGACATTATGTTCTGCTACATTTTTAATCACCTAGTCAACTCCCTGTCACCACCTACTGAGCATCTCATAACACTGCCATTCATTGGCTCATTTTGATATTCCTTTAAATGATTCATCCCCTGCAGTTGGTTCGAACAATAAAAAGCATCCCAACACAAATACAGCGTACTTCAAAGAACTGTATATAAGCAGGAATCTAACAGCACACATACAAATCAGTAATTAGTATACACAATATCAACTCCTATCACTGACGGAACCTAAGAACTGCACTAATCCTTCGATGAATAAATGAACAACAGAGTTAACTATAAGATATCAGTTCCAAACATTATGTAGAAAAAATGTGAAATGTATAAAATCTTACAATCTAAAATCATGATGAATTAATGAAGTCCATAAGACCTCAACACACTGTAGGATTAAGGTTTCATCATGTCAACACATCATTCATGAATACGCAAATTAGAAAATTAGTGGACAGATGTGAATGTTAACTCAACTTACTTCTGAATTTGATCCTGAGGTGATGGTGTGTGTGACTGCTTGCTTGGAACAGAGTCTTGTGACAACTCCAAATGGATACTATTATCACCTAGAATCAAGAAGCAAACACTCCTAAATGACATTTAAAAGACACTAACAAGGCTCCAGAAATGTTTTCAATCACCATGGATGAATTAATGCAGAATGCTGGTGTAAAGGTACTGAAAACCCAATACACAAGATTGTCATTTCAAATTTTCATATACAGCCATAATCATTATCAATAATAATTCTTATTTTGAGATCCCAGCTTAAATATGGAAAAACATGAATTGTTAAATGATTTATATTTATCATGATGGGAGATTATAAGCCATAACAGTAGATAAAAGGTTAATGGGCTAACTACAACATTCTGCCATCAAAATTCAATAAACAAGTATGCCTACCTTCACTCTGAATCTCTTTCAGTTTGGCACACAACTCATCAACCAGTTTTTCTATTCCACACTTCTGAAAGCAAAATTAAATTGTGATTTCTTTATGTTTACATAGCTACAATGATCCACAGTTGACTTTCTTGGATGCTGTATCTCAAAGACTCAACAACAAAGACAGAGCTTACAATAACAAAGACTCATGACATATTCAAAACCACAACTAATCAACAGCTCATCTCTCTACCAGGCAATGGGTATGAAGATGCAATTTTCCTTGGTTCTCTCAACATCATAGTCTGACTTAAATTTTCACTGATAAAAGTAAAACAAAATAAACAATTAAGGACTGTACACAAATTAATGGTGTTTCTTGTAATTCAATGACATGTTTTGAACTCACCCCACCTTCAGGTTGCTTTATACCAGTACATAAATGTTAAACATTAATTGTTCATACATACAAAAACCTGAAAATGACACAGTTGGAACAAAATATGGCTGAATTATGACAATACCAAGTTATGCGGATCATGGTAACAATGCAAAAATTAAAGACAGAAACACAAGATTCTACAGGATTCCAATAAAATCTATTAACAAATGGATTTTTAAACAGCCTTTATAAACTCAAATTACATATTATCAATATTAACTTCCACCTCAAGCAGGCATATTATGAGCAATAGGACCTGCTCATCCTCCATTTATCACTGGTTATCTAGTATTTTCACCTATAAAAGCACAACTTCACATGGCCATTTCTAATTAAACAGTACCTCATATGTTATTACTCGGAATTCATGCTTAAAACAGCACTATCAATATTCAGTGTACAGTGTATCAATGTAAACAGAACTAGCATCTAAGCATGTTACATAACAAGTGAAGAAAAAGTCTTCAGTACAAAAGACACAACAATTCTGATTCTGCTACATTTACAAGATATTAGTCACATCATATTCTACAAAAAAAATTATGCAAACTAAAGGATCCATTGCAATTTAACAACCTGTTCAACTGAAAGTATGATTTGCCAATAGGAATGTCAAGATTTGTGACAAAATGTAAAACACTCCATGAACATGACAAAGATCAAACCAAAGTAGAACGGCACATACAAAAGTTCAGAGGCATGAAAGCAGCAAATGGGCAGACAACTGAACGAAGATACCTGTTCAGAAGCAGACATGAGGCATTCCACAGCAGCTGAGCGCTTGAGCTGTTCGAAGTCCCACACATCCCAGTATTCCTCCCTGTTGCGACCGCGCTTGCGGCCACGTCGACCAACCTCCTGGATGGAGTCATGTCCAAGCCAAATTTAAGGATCACTATTGTTTCTAGTACTTTTAAGTAGAATTTGGATATTTTGGTTAAAAATTAAAAATTCTGTCAACAGTGTTCAAACAGACACAGTATTCCACAAGAACTCCTAATTATGCACTCAAGAATCCAGCACTTCTTATATTATTAAATATAAGAAGTGCTGGATTCTTGAGTGCATAATTAGGAGTAATTTTCATTTAGTTCAAAAAATGGCCATGAGTTTTTAAATCACAATTTCTCTAGCCCAAAAGGGATGCAAGGTGAAAGTAAAACATTTCCATCCTTCTAATTCTGATTGTATGTTTTAACAACAGATGATACATATTTATTTTTAGTTTTAAACATGTATACTTGAATAATAATTAAATTTGACAGATATTTGACAAAAAAATTGACAGTGGAACCAGGTTCCGGAGAATCTGACATAAATACGTCTCTGTATAAAGGATATATATGCTTTACAATTGAGTAAATAGTTTGATTAAGACATTGCTTATTTAACTTGAATTAGTTACGCTTAAGATGAGTCTGTGGTAGCTGATTGTAATGTAATAATTCTTATATAAGATAAGTACTTGTGATATTCTAAAACGTTTTTACCAGCGTAAAATTATCTAGTCTATGACGCACTTCTTCTACAAGCGATTCACAGCTCAGCTCTTTCCGCAATAACGAAAGCGGACTGTTGACGGCAGTAATGTAACACAACAATGCCGAGTAAACAGATGATGTAGCAATTAGTTTCTTATGAACAAGGCACGCAAGCTGACCATTGTCGGTCCATATTTACACATCATTGGTATGGATCTTACACATCTTCATTACGCTTTTTTGACAAATGACCCTTACGTATAGACATATTTACGTCAAAAGACCTTAGGAATCACCAAAGTCTATCAACAGCTGGTGTGGGTGGTATTTCTAAACTGTGCATTTACTTCTAAATGCAAACCATTGGAAATGTTTCTCTATAAGTTTCTTCTATGAAGCTAATAAAATGAAAAATTCACTTGAAAATCATGACCCCGAGCAAATATTCACTGCTTTTGAGTGACAAAGCACAAACTAAATTTCATGCTCAGAAATAGTATAACAGATTTACTACAGACAAATTTGTGGTTCATTTTTGCTTTCACCAACTTCAAGTCCAGTCTATGGAGGTGAAGATTTCATTTTACCCCCATTTCATTAACGTAATAAATGGTGAAAAGAATTCTTCACAAACATGATTGTGAAAATACATTACAAAGTGATCATCAACATAGAATATTCAGTTTTTGCTGTTAACTGGACTGCCTGTGAGCTAATGTAAGTGGACCTACCTTCTTTGCAACTCTGCATAATCAAACTGACTTTCAAGAACTATGACAACAAACAAATACTACAAAAATGGAACTGTATGCGGAGTGATGGTCCATGTGTATATGAGTATACAAGAGTATATGAAGAGGTATTTGAACTAGTGTACTGCAGACCACTTAAAAGTATTTTAAAAACTTGTTTTTAAAACAGTGGCAGCAAAAATATATATATAAAATTCCAGGTAACAAGACTTGACATGACAAATATGATAATTTCACACTAAGGAAAGACATTAGTTCTGGTTTCTACTGCATTTAAATTTTACATTTTCCAATTATATGTAGTTCTGACATATGAAGACGCTTATCTTATATCTTATGTTAACAAATTATAAACTTTTAAATCTACTGATTTATTTTTTATTACAACATACGAATGTCATCTTCATACTTTCCAATTCTGTACAAACAGAAATAATGTTAGTGCAGTGTAATGTAGAGTCAAAACATTCTGCATAGTGATAAACTTCAAAACGTATACAACTTCTGTCAACACTAACTTTGTATAGAATCTAAAATAAAAACAACATGGCAACTATGAAAAAAATATATACTCTTTAGTCTAAAATCTGTAACTTATGAACCAGTTTAAATAGGTGTGTGAAATTGCAGATGGTTATAGATCATAACATTGCATACCTGAATACAGTATACCTACTGAGAAAGTAAAATGCAACTGTCACTTCCCAGCTCCCAGCAGGAACTGCATGACTAGGAGTGATACTTGAATTGTATTGGGGAAAATCTCATATTTCTTGGCATGGAGTCATGTGACTCAGGAAGTAACAGTTGAATATTTATCTTTGTCAGCAAATGCACTGCACAACGTAAACTTATCCTCCACTTCAACTCTAATGTCCCTCACTACGTCAACAGACATGAAAATAATAAATGACCACTGAAAACAAAATATGTTAATTGAATACTAGAGCCAACACTTGAAAACCATTATAAGTATGTGATGATCCAACAAATACAAGTTTGTACACCCAGATTACCAGTACTTTTTCAGTAATCTGGTTTCACAAAGAAAAATGCATATCATAGATCCAACAAATGAAAGAGTAAGATTTCCCCATAAGGTTACAAAAATGAAGTCATTAGCCCTATCACTCTGTATTAATCTTGTATTTGCACCAAATGTAACAATCCTGAAGAAACACAAAACATGCAACCTGCTTCATTATAAACTCAACCATCACTCAGTGCTATAAGGCATGCTACAAAAAGCAACCTTATATACTATGACCAGAATAATATAAGATTCAAGTTCCTTACCTTGACTTTATTTGGGGAAATAGCGAGGAGATCGTCTGGCAAATCAAGCGTGTCTGTCTGTAACAGACTGAGGATATAATGAGTATAAACCACTGCATCAATACCTCGAGCCTCAAGTTGCTCATCGAGCCAATCCTGCACAGCTGAGGGCATTGACACTAATTGTGGGTACTTCATGCTACCCTGATCCTGTAAGTAAACACAGATATCCAATAATTATTTTTTCCTTCCATAAGCAAACAGATACAGCAGATTCATTTTCTCATGTAGCTTGGCTGATAATCAATCAGAACATTATGCAATAGGGTAGGAGTGTGGACTGACTGTATTCGAGTGCTTCTTGGGTGATTTTGGTCAGGTCATGCGGTACACAGCTGAACTCACAAGTATTGCTAAGTATAGCTTATAGATAAAGAGGTTCAGGACAGACCTGTATAACAGCTAAGTGGTAAAACATGATAACACATAATTTTGATTGACTGTTTCAGGGTTGTGGAGTCGGAGTCAGTAAAAATGTACCGACTCCGACATAAAATCTTAAAAACACTTTTGCTACCGTGTGGGCCACCGGCGGCCTCACGCTTGGGGAAATTCAATGACGCGTTAAGCCACAAACTGTCTACAAATCAACAGATTTCTGCAATAACCATTAGACATATATTTAAATATTGGGATAATGGGAACGACCTGTTCTTCTAGTGCCTGAGCACTGCGGGTAGGTATGACTCCTTGGACGAGGGATCAGCCCTTCGCAAGGCCTCTACCTGTACACAGGACAGCACAACACAAAAAAACGTGGACAAACATCCATGGTTTGAGTGGGATTCGAACCCATGGTCCCAGAGACCGCGCGGTCACTGCAGACCCTGTATATTTAAATATAGGTTATAAGTCTAAAAAGTAGCCTGATGATTAACGTGGTGCTGATGAAATTGTTTGTGGTACCATTTACCATTTTAGTAGGTTTACCATTATTAATACATATTGAGCTTTCATGAAGGAGTATGAGTTGGAGTCAAGAGATTTTAGTACCGACTCCACAGCCCTGGACTGTTTTAGGTCTCAGCAAAGGTCAAGCTTCTTAAGAAAATGAACTGACTATTGTAAAATATTTCAATCAACTTTGTGCCAGCCAATATTAATCCAGCCATCAGAACTCAGACATAAAAACAATAATATACCCTTTTATACATGCACATACCTCCAGCTGTATCTATGACAACTTATTATTTCTTGAAATTAATTTTGAAACAGAAAAGATTTATATCAATCTGTCAATTAGTGGAAACAATTAGATTCAAAACAGCTTGTCATCCAATAAAACAAAAAATCCCATTCTGCGCTTTTACATACTACCAAACAGCTGTTTGTAAACTGGTAATGAATGTTTTAACCAGGGCATTTACTTAATTTATTTTATTGATACTATTGTTTGTACTGTAGAGCATTAATTAAATGACACTTCTAATCTTACCCTTGAACTTAATGACTTCCATTTCTTCAGTTTTGCAATCTTACCTCAGCATATAAGGTTGAATGAGAATGCCACCAAGTAGCAGAGGCACATGGAGACTAGCTCACGAGATGTCTGAATACTCTGGTTGTCTAGCACAGCAGAATTGCCTTGATGCGTTTTTTTGTGTCTATTCTTCATCTCCACAACAGTCTTCCTTATTTTCTCCATAATAATACAAAATACATGTGCTCACTTGTGTGCCAATTTCAAATGATGCAATGGTAAAGTTGCAAAATGCCATATGTAATTTGGTATCATAAAAACTTTTATTCTATAGGTATTATTCCTTGTATGTGAAGATTTGTTACAGTTGCAGGTGATTTGTCGAAGTGAGGCAAATTGAAAAAGTGGTACATTTAGAATGGGTCATTGTTTATTGATGCATGCTAAAAAGTCCATTCACACTTCAAATGTTTGTATAAAATCTTCAGTGAAATTAAAAGTTCCATTGTTCATTTGTCACCATTAAAGCATGAGACTGCATGCACCAGCCCATTCTGAAACTAAACAACAAACTGTTACAATAATATAATTACAATCAACATTAATTTCCAGGAAAAAATACAACACAAGAAACAAGAAAAACTTAATACCAAGCTAAATATATCAACTTCTAATGAAAATGTGGTACCACACCACAAACACTCCTGAGAAGTCTGAATTATATATGCATATAATAAACAAGACAGCAACTGATATTACTAGAATAATTACTCCTACCATACTTTCATAGTGAGAGTAAAAGTGTGCCTTTCTTTCTAGCATAGAAACAGAACCAAACTCATTGCACATTAACAGATAAAGTAAGGCAATCAGTCATAAACTTAAATTATTTAAAAGAGCAGTAAGCCTGGCGAGTAGATGGCAGTCATCATTTACAAACTTCACTCCTGTGATTCTGCCAGACATTGAAGTGCTTATTACTCTGCAATGAATGCAGTCCATTTCCTGCAACTTCCTTACATGCCACTATTTCCATATCTTTTGCTGAATGGAATCTGCATCCCTTCAACAGGGTCTTCAATCATGGGAACAGCTACTAATCAGCAGTAAATATGAAGAGTAAGGAAATAATTCAATAATATAATGCCTTGCTTTGGAAGTCATCAAAGAATTAGATGTTTCAAGCAAACCATTCAAAGTGGAAAGTAAAAGATGGAAATATTCTTCAGCATGCATGCTGCTTACTGCTAGTTCATTCCAGAAAAAGAATGATCAACCATAACCAAACACACAACAGCTCATCAACTCTTTTGGTACATTAGTATTGGGCAAATATTCAACCTTCATTCCCCTTGGGCCTAGTCCCTGATGATTATCACAAGTTCCCAAGAATGAAAGGTACCTACTAGTGGTGCAGGTTCCAGTTGGAACAGGTGAAAGGGGCTACAACTGTGACACTTATGGAGGTCACAGGAAGAGCCCTGAAACAGTGTTCCCAGTATGTAAGTTACAGGCTAAAAAGGATGAATTATTATAGAAATAATGTATGACAATAAAAGTGAATTTGGGATACCCAGAAAACTAAAGTCATTTCAATTGTTTGGATGAAACCTAAATTCATACAGATAAACTCTTGACTGACATTTCCTATTAAAACAGAAATAAAGAGAATGCTTTCATCATCATAACCGTCTTCCACATAAGGGCAGGTTCTGCCATACTGGACAGCATGCTCTGCATTACAGATGTAACACTGTGAGGTGAAGCATGCTGCAATATTGTTTTTCATTTCAGTATGTTAATGTAGTTTGTGTTTTTTGGCAGAAGGCAGTAATGGCCCTAACATTTGTAGCTTTAAATGTAAGAATGTTGTATTCAAATGTAGAGATTAAATATTGTTATACCTACTGAAATATTTTCACTTTTGGGGAAGATGTTGGAATGCAAACATGAGTATCATTACTAAGTTCACATTAGCAAAATACTCAGAAAAGACTAGATGTATGTGAAATCTATAAACAATAGGCTAAATGAAGACCCCCAGAGAGCTACCTGGGGAAAAATGGGACACATACTCACAAAACAATTCCACTAGTTATTCCATTGCTGATTACCAACAATTACAGCATTATAATGCAAATCTATGTCAAACTGCAGTGCTACAATAACCCTAACCATTTATATATATATAAAAGATGACATAAATGCCTTGAAATACATGGCCCCTGACTAAAGATATGTATACTAATAAACAATCACTAAACGAGGAAATTACTTTTATGTTTGCCAAAGAGAAGGAAAACACCAAACTTCTAGTCCATCACATAATACAAACAAAGAGCTGCTTCCAATAGACGTAGCATCATACATCACAATAATATTTCTTTCTTGTGGGTAAAACACATTACCATCAACATTAAATCTGCTCGCTATAAACCTGCCATTCCATGTCAGCATCAAATAAAATATTAAACCAGGTTTTCCAAACCTCTGACACTATCTAACACTGATAATTATAGGTTCTGTCCACATTAACACCTACAGCAACTTCACTACTTCATAAAACCATACTTACCTGTTAAAATGCATGTATGCTGTTACTCCATTTCTACCCCAAATTCCAGAACATATGGTTAAATAAGAGAAATATAGCTTAAAAACACACAATGCTTTATTTTCCTTTTAATATTGCTTATTACTGTTACCTCATTCTGTGTCGTAACACAGACGTGCAGATGCAACTTCGTACACAAACAAAAAATTCTATCACTTTATTAACAACCACATGCAAGCCAAGAAATGAAGAAATGTGTAAAAATGTGCAGCAACAGATATTCATCTCACAATTCCATCACGGGAGTATTGGAGCAAGGACAGTTGATACTTCTTCTCCATAAGAAATTTTAGATGTAAATTTGTCACCAGGCAGCAAAAAGGCTCACTATTCCTATAATAAACAATGTGGAAAAAGGATCATAAAACCATCTTTCAATTAATTTCATGTCACTGTGGAATAAATTATCATACCGTAATCAGCCAACAAAATTTATAGTCTACATAAGAAATGTGACAGAAATCTTAGGTAATCAAGTTATTCAGAATATGGAAGTAACAGTGGGTCTCAAACACAATATTCATTACAAAACAGAATGCAGAAGGAAACCCCCATGCATGTACATACATACACAAGCACACAATAAATATATCAAAATATCTCATGCAAGCAGCACAATCTGTAGCCGAACACAATAACAATTTTTCTGCCTCAAACAATGACAGCAAACTGATACATGTAGTGTTGATGCTCTTATAATTATATTCAGGACGTACTAAGTTTGAATTGTGGCTCTGTGCTACTAATTAAGACCTACTAGTTAAGACATGATTTGTAGAGACATATGGCAGCATTTACTACCTACATGTGTTTTCAAACACATTTGTAATGTGTAACTTCTGCTTTCACAAGAGAACCACGTCGAATAGTTGGTGCTAACCGTTTCAGCAAACATTGTAGTTGTGATTTTAAACGTGAAAATGGTATCTCCCATCTGACAGCATAAGTTATATATTGAACTCCAGTCGTAAATATCTAGATAAGAATTACACATTTGTAACGCTGACATCTATGTTACTAATATTATATAATACTAATTTTATTCTGTAGCATGTGTTGTAGTAGCATCAAATGTATAGTTTGTGCTTTTTTTTATACTCATCCTCAACAAGTATGGGTCTAGTTCTAGTGTTCCAACACCTTAAGAAAGATTTTGTAATTAATTTAAATCCTTTGATTATTTCGTATGTTCTCTCTCTCTCTCAATGGTAGGACTGTGGTGTAGGAGAAACAAATTGGAATTAAAAGTAATGTATAAAGTCAACGATCACTCGAATCATTGCAGCTGCAAGTCAGTCTCATAAAGAAAAAATGTTCCTTGAAAATGGCATGCAACATACATGAATGAAAATTATAAGAAAAGGAAAATAAGACATGCAAAAGATTTTCAGTGTCAAGATATGTTAAAATATTGTCGTAGTCACCACTAAACTCCGGTATATTTGCAGTTGCAATATTATGAAGTCCACTGTCTTATGGTACAACCTCATGATATTCCAATAAAGGGAAGAAAAAAGGCTTCACTCAAATATTCTTATACAAATGTGTAATCATCAAAAAAATTTCAGAGCTGAGATGGCAACAGAAACATTCACAACTCTCTAAAGTATCCAAGAATGTGCATAAACAAACTAACATAGACATTCAATGGAGAGCTATAAGTTTTTTTAAAATAGCTTACCAATCCAGTGTTTCATAAAATCCACACTTACAAACTAACCCACCCTACCAAGAAATAAAATACCATTCCATTATGCAGAAAAAGGTACAGCTGACCCAAATCATTACGAATGAAATCCAGGTGCCTGTATTCGTACATTCACGTGTAGACTTTTTCTCATGAGCAACATAATCACTTTAGAACCAACACCGTCTTCCACCTATGCCAAGAACTGCAAACTTCAAATAGCGACGAAAGCCGCTAACTATATCGCAATATTAGCATGTTTGCCAAAACAAGTAAATCCAGACACAAAATTTAATTTATATCTCAACATGCACAACATTTTATTTTGTCGCTGAGGGACATACTACTCCTTCAAGTCTAACACAGAGAGAAGATGGAAGTTCTGGTCTTCATTCCCTGAGTCACACGGGCTGATTGCGAAACTCTCATTTTGAAAATGGTATGTTCTGCTCTGCCAAATTTTACTCACTGAAACATTAAACATATATCTTCCAACATTAACTAACAATAACATTCTAAAATAAAGGGAATACTTCCTCACCTGAATGTTTGTAGGGATGATGTTCACCCCGTTCAGACCCAACACACCCCACCAGATATTAAACATGGCTGATTGGTTCAGTTTCCGAACAATGGCGCCTCTGCTGCAAACGCTAGCGCTAGTTACTTTTGCGCGCGAAACCTACGTTATGATCGCTGAGGGACCTTCAAAATATGTAATTGATAATGCCATTAACACTGGAATTACTGTATAGTCGTCAAAGTCAACCATCAGTCGTTTAATCTAGCATACCAAAACAAATAACAAAGCTGGGTAAATATAGTACATGCACAAAAGTATATGTCATAGACCTCACAGACAGGTACAGTCACATAAAAAAGTAACACGCCAGTTCGCGGCAACATGCAGAAATATCTGGTTTTCTTAAAATCACTAATAGTATAATTTCGTATAACATGAACCCATTTTTCGCACATAATGTTTAATAATGATGTACAAATAATAATTTATTCCTGTTGTATGGAGTTAAACAAAAACTGATTTTTGATATATGTAATCATAAAGATAACACATGGCCAGTAGCCCAGGCAGACTTCAAATCTGCAAAAGCTAATTTGACACTTTACAAGATCACATGTCTCAACCCAGATGATGACAAGCCAGTTATACTGATACGTTAAACTAATAAACTTTACCACTCCAAAAATTCAAAAATGAAGTATGCAAATACCCACATCCCAACATGCATATGGACAACTGGACTGATCCTGATGGAATGACAAGCATATCCATCTTTCTTTAACAATTTAAAGCCAATGCTCATTTAAACAACAATTCCATTAAGTCCTTATTGATCACCTGGATGGTGGAGGCAGTAAGTACCTATGAAATGTTGGCTAACTTCTATAAAACTATACAGCACAATATCCCAGAAAACTGTCATCTTTATACTTGCATGGTGAACCTGAAATCTCATTCAACTCCTTCCAGCATCAAAATTCATATGCCAAAAGTTTGTTGTTTAGCCTTCTGGCAGAAAACAATCAGTAGAGAATTTTCTACTGCATTATCAATATAAAAAATATATAGCTCTTCTACAACACTCAATTTACTTTTGTAATTTAATGTTGCAGTTTTGTACAAGGTTATGTTGATAATGGTAATGTACAGTGCCAGTGAAATACTAATGTGTGCGTCTAATTTTGCAGTTGTTATCAACTAAGATAAATACTTTATAGCTTTCACATCATACACACCAGCTGCTGTTGTTTCTGCATGAAAATACAGAACAGTTCCCACAGCTTTGCTGCTAGATTTTACCAAAATAAATTTACATAACTTACCAAAGTACAGTCAGTCAAAGGAAGGAAAAGTTATGCAGCTGTAAATAAATCTTTATGATTCTTGGTTCATTTAATTATGTTTTCAATTGCATCACTTACACAGGTTAAAATGGCAATATAATCCTAAACACTTAACTGGAAATTAAATACAAGGAAGTGGTTGTGGACTTTATTAAGGTACTATGAAAGCATTTACTTGCAGGGACAGTGAAAAATTACATATCTGTCAAGATAGGCAGTCTCTGGGCCAAGAATCAAACATGGGATTTCTGAAAAATGAAGCAGGTATAACAACACCTAAACCACTGGAACAAAAATTATGATACATCTGAACTAAGTAATGGTCCAAAGCTTTTGTGATATTTGTTATTTCCTGTATGTGTTCATTACACAATCAAGCAAAGGTATGGTTACCTATCATAATTTATTTGACTTCAGTGTGTTCTTTCATGAAATCAAGACATGTCCATGAATGTAATGATGGGATTATATGCACATAAAAAAGATTACTTCACAAACAGTTTCAGAAAAAAAATCTAAATTTGCATAACTGTTTCAGTCAATATAGATCTACAGATGTATAATTTTTGCAAAATTTATACACATTTAAATTATACCCCATCATATAAAATACATCCTACATAACATGTACATTCACAGTACATTTTATAAAGTAAAACAAAGTCAAAGCCAACCTGACACAGGTGGTAATTCTATGTGAAAACCATACTAATTGTATCATGACATAAATTTGTGCATGAACTCTTAATTTTATTTACATCAAAGGAAGAAGACCCATACTAATTCCAGTGGACACAATCTAATAACTGCAGAAAACTTGTTTCTAAAACATACTTTTTGTCACCAACTTTAATTATAAGTGTTTCATATACGAAGAACCAAACATTTGTTTTCAGTGTCAAGAATAACACCTATTCCTCACATTTAAGTCTATATGACCCCATAGTTTGCTTAATCTCTTCTCAAATGTGACCTGTATTACTACACATTGGAACCCTTTTATACAAGTATAAATGCTGTCTCTGGATTCCACTTCAAATAATTTATTTGCACCAAGTATGATATTAAACATTAATAAAGCAAAAGGTGTTCCATTTATATACATGGCATGGTAGTAAGATAAATATATACTGAAATGCAGTCAGTTTACTGAAATACATTGCTCATAAATGAGCTATTTATATTATTCAATATTAACATACTGATATTTCTTTTACTAATACATTTTACAATTAATACAATAAAATAGAGGCTTGTTTAATCATAGAGTTTTGGAATTATCCTTTTTATCAACAGGTTCAGTTACATTAGGTGGCTGAGTGGGTGCTGCAGCTGAGATGGCAGCAAGATTTGATGATGTTGATTTATCATTACTTGGGTCATTTTCTTTCTTTCTGCCATCATGTGCTGTTACAGTTGCCTTTACTACAGCTTCCTTTTCTTGTTTTCCAGATTGTTTTCCCTTTAAAGTTTCTCCTTTTTCTTGATTACCTTTCTCTAGTGCTTTCTCAATTTGTTCTTCTAACTCGAGCAGGTCTTCTTTACTCATTAAGTCAATTATATCATCAATTTGTTTTTTGTTGAGTTTAACATTTTCTTTGCCAACCAATTCAACTACCTGTTAAAGGAATTATCCACTTAAACAACTGAAAAGGGCATTATGCCAGAGCGGCTGGTTTACAATCAAACTATGAAAATTGAAATTCTCTGAAGAATCAGAGTGCTGGCACATTTCAATAAGAAGTCTGAAATAATTTTATGTGACAAGAACTTTCAAGCACTTAATTTTTATTTTAAAAGACAGGAAGGGGATCCATTGTTCATTATTTGACAAAGCCAGCCTTTTTCAAATTTAGTAGGTTTTAAAAAATGTATATAAAAATCAATAGGAGACTAAATATACAGCATTAATGAAGGTCTCATATTTGTTACATATAATTTAAGATAAAGTCACTTCTTACTCTACAAATACAAACACATCCCAGAACAAAATTATATGCACAAACAGGTTAACTTTATAAAACTTCATTATAATAAATAGTGATTTAGCTCATGAATATTAGGGAATAACAATTTCAAACATTGCCTCACAAACTAGAGAAATCCTAGACAGAATGTTTCTCTAACTGAAGAAGATGAAACTTCATGAAATATTTAATTATACAGTCATTTCCTTGCTCATTTTTTCTTTATTTCTCAAGCCAGATGCTTACCTTAAGTACATCATCAAGTCTGATGGCTCCATCTTTGTCAATATCCATTTTTGCCAGTACCTCAGATATCCTGTCTACCAGGGAATCATCTGGAACCTTTTGAATTCTCTTGATAGCATCTTTCAATTCCTCGATGCTCACCAATTCTTCACTGGAAAAGGGTTAAAGTTAATTAAAATCTTTGACTCTGATTCTTCGATTGTGATGCAATATGGTCTTGTGGGTGGTTATAAATATTTAAAAGGAACAAACCACCTCCATCTTCAGGCTGAGATGGGCGAAGATAGAGTTTATATGTTCCTCTGAGACTTTGTTATAAACCTACATGGAAACCACATGGTCTTCACTGCTAAGAGAATCTAAAATTTTTTATTAGACCATACAATTTCATATTTCAGCATTCTATGTTCAACGTCCATGGCACAGATGGATTGTATGAGATCAGTCTTTGCAGGGTCAGAGGATAATACAAATGTTAACATTGAATCAGTATTCAAATAAAGATGATTGTCTTCTGGGTTGTAGTGCTGTGTAGTCTGGTAGAAATTTACCAATGTTTGAGAGGTCCTTACTGCCATCATCAGGGCTGTGATGATGTAAGCAGCAAGGCAGCAGAAGACAGCCATCTTCATATTTGTTATCATGAAAACCTCAAATTGTACTTAGTATAAGAATCTCATCTGGACAGTAAGTGTGTGTGTTCTGACTATATGCGTGTGTATATGTATATGAAACACACCACTCCAGGACTTTCCTGTGTAAAAGTTTTAATATATAGAATTCACTGTACATTTACAAAGTAAGTTACCTCTTTTGTTGTGTTTCTTTTCCTTCAAGACGTTCCTTTGCTTCTAGGTCCTTTATGAGTTTCTTTTCTTCACGTTCAAGCTCTTCCAGAACATCATCCATCTTACTTATCATACTGTTCACCTTCTTAAATAAGCGTCTAGCTGCCTTAGATTCTTGTACTTCCGATTTTGACTTGTCCAGTACCTTCACTACCTTCTTTAGATCATCAACATCCTATTGACACAGGTATATATATAGTTTATTACACATTAAGACTAATATAATTAGCTAGGTAACTTAAAGAATGCCTTAATTTAGTAAGAACTATAAATTCTGTAATGGAAAGACAGTCATCGCTTAACAACATTGTGATAACTTTCAAACATTTCTCAGAAGTGATTAAGATGAAAGGATACTGGAAAGAATGTGAGGGGAAACAACAATGGTACACTTACCTCCTGGTATTCTGCCAATTCTTCCTTTAAATCATCCAGTTCCCTTTCAACCAGAATCTTTTTATCCTTGCTTAATGTATCCAATGCATCCTCAAGAGCTTCAAAGTCCATGGTTGTCAACTCCTAAAAGTTAAAATAACAAATACATCAGCTATGTTATAAAATAAAGAGAATGAGGTGAGTTGAACATACAATTTTCCTTAGGAACATAAACAGGTGTATTACAAATTTTGGATGTATATTCCACTGGAAATCAAATATCAAACTTCAGTCATTTAATTTCAGTTCTTCCTGATTCTTCTGGACTTTCCAGATGGTATATTCTACAGCATAATTGAAAGCCAGTCAGAATAAAGTACTGGCTTATTTTAGTCCAATATAAACTGGAAATGCATCAGATAAAAGTTCACCTATATAACTACATAAGAAAACTTATGGATACATATTTTATATAACCCAAAAAATTTATTATGTACTCTGAATTCAATTAAAAATGTTTCAATTGCTAGCACATAAAGGAATAAATGAGATACCATAAGTATGAAAATACTTTTAAAAAATAGAATGAATATTAGTATTAAAATAAAGTATACTCAGTTACCAACAACAATGCAGGTAACCAACTAGCCAAGCATAATTCAGCTGGAAAGATATAAATGTAAATTAATAAGCAGACACATGCCTTTTCCTTTCTGCTTAAATCTATAACTGGTTGTTCCTCAACTGCAGTAGCACGAAGAATTTCAGGTTGAACACCATCATCTTGAGTGATAATAGGAGCCTTGTCCACAAGCATTTCCTTTTCTTCCTATGGGGAAAATATTTAATGACACATGTTATATTTATTTTTATTTTTTTAATGATACTTTTTCAGTAGCCCAGATAAGAGTGAAACCATGACTTCATATTTCATAGTGAATTTATGGTATGGTACAGCATGTATTAAATAGAACAGATGGCCTAATCATGAAAACAGTGTGTCATAATTTTAATAATTTAATACAACAAAATCATACATGCAAGAAAAACTAAATTTCTTGCTCACCATCCTTCAGATTAAATGTGTCTTTTGCAATGTTACTTTGATCTCTGAAGAAACATAATCAAGTGTGGCTCCTAACTGCGTTTCTTATGGGATTCCTCAATCCATCCACACACATTCCAGGACAGTACCATAAAAACTGATATTGTCAACTTCCATCTGTACACATCTTATTATTTATAATACACAAGCTACCATATTTCTTTCAATGTAAAGTAAATTCAACATATGGCCCACCATTATAAAGTAACTGAATAACCAACTAAAGAAGTATACTGCAGCCAACATGTTCTAGCATGTAAAACTTGTCCATACATTCCAGTCACTGAAAAACACAAACTACAAAATGAACATCTCCCAATACACATCATTCCAACTAATATCAGACATATTATTCACAGTTACTCCCAAAAAATACAGGAAAATTCTTTCATTAAAACTATAAGCTTTCTCATATCCAACAATTGCACCAGCACACTATTAGAGCTTAATCGAAGGATGATTACATTCATATATGAGCTACTAAAAGTACAGCATAATAAACATTTCTTGGTTAATGTTTAAATTCTATGCCAGATAGTTTCTGCCACATGAGAGATGCACATGCTGTATGTTATAGAACAAGGACCTCCCTCTACATATACATATTTATCTTTTATACATAGTTAATACATGTCATTACTCCCTCCTCTTCATAATTTCCAATTAAGTGACTGAGTTTCAAGATATTTCATAATAATAATAATATTACTTAATTACTCAGGATCAAAACCAACATGAAAGCAGCAAACTTCCAAAGTGGACTCATTAACTGTTACCACTTAGAACAAATTTGTTATAAATAAATTAAATCACACACACACAAAGATGAAAATGATTAGGTAGATATGAAATTGCCATTAACTTAGTGCCTGTTTTTCAATAAACAGAGTGTAAATACAAAATTGTACTAACCCTCTCTATCTCTTTCTTCTCTTCTTCTTTTTGTTCCTGGTGTTCCTCCTTAATTTTGCGTACTTCTTCCTTAATGATTTCAATCTTTGTCTTATTGTCTATCTTACCCTCACGTTCTCCAATAGCTGCCTTTGTCTGAGTTACCTGATAAAACAAGAGGATCAATGTAAAACTAATAGAATAAATGGTTTTTAATATAAACACATAGGTATGTGGTCTCACTATCTATTTGGTCAACAAACCATAAATTATGCAATAGAAGCTAAACCAAATCTTGACAATTTCTTGTTCCTGCAAGCCTATGAGTGTAGGTACACCATACCCCAAATGAAGCTCATTTAAGTTATGGAAACTTCATGCAATGATGTGAAACTTATAAATTTTGGTAAAAAATTAAAGTTATTGCAATTTTTATAGAAACATGTCCAAATGGCACTTTGCTACATAAGAATTAGAAAAAGATTCTAATACTGTAATTTAAAGAAAGAATTAATCTACAAATACTATAAGCTTTCACTATTTACACTCATTTTCTAACTGGGTGCATCAAATTCTTTGTCCATGTTTGTATCCTATAAGCTGCATCTTTCATCTTTCTTTATTCTTTGTACAAGTCCACAGCACATAAGCTGCTACATCCAAATGCCATCTGTAACCAAGTTACAATATGTCCTACTTTTATCATCACTTGTTCATTGATACTCTGGCAATCAATCCCCAAATAAACATTTATAACAGTAGAAATTTTTGTTCCTCTTTATTTGCTCAACTTCATCACCACACATCACTGTGCTTTTCAGTTATATATATATATATATATATATATATATATATATATATATATAAATAATGGTAATTTTCTTCCCACAAAACATACCAAAACCTGAAACCAACTTTCTAAATGTCTTGATAACAAATTAACTTACAACAGTATCAGGGAGAACAGAAATCGTAGCCTTCAGTTGATCACTCGCTGGGATCCTGTCTGGAAGAAGAAGAGCTCTAGACAGCAACAACAGTGACGGAGGAACTTTCTTTTCAAGGCTCAGTTCAAGCCATTGCGCTAGCTGAGTCCTGAGTACATCCTCAGACATACCATATGCTCTCATACCTCTAGCTCTACAAGCCTGCTGGAGCTCTGATGGGGTGAGAGATTCTATGCCCTCTTTTTGTATTGCCTGAAATCAAAAGAAAATAGTTACATTCTCCTCTGTCCTCTTCATTCAGTTATTACTTCTATAAGTGGAAGGATATTAAATTCCAGTAATGATGGATAACAGAGCATGAAGGGTTCAGTGATGTCTTTCTGAGAACATAAAGGGAGATTATTTCTGAGCATCTTGCTCACCAGAGAACCTTTGATACTGAAGAGTTCAACACTCCTCACATTATGTGTCCCAGAGAATAAGACTGCTAGTTAAACTGACAAACCTATGCTCTAAAAACATTTAAAATAAAAAACACAAATTATAGACGATACTAGAAATGCTCTTTTGTTTTGCACTCATTCCTGGCACCTCCTTGAAGACTTCACATTCACACAACATTGTTCTTGGTAAACTGAGTAAAATTTCCTTCAGTTCTTCAATGGTGTGAAGGTTTAATTTGTAAACATTTGCTTAACAATTTCTCACAAATAAAAATAAAATAAGCTGAGTTTGGGGATTTTGAAGAAGTATATGAAAGTCTAGCTACCAATTTCATCTAACTTCTCTTCAGTGAGCAATCCTGCCTGTCTTAATGAATTTACAATTCTATAAACAATTCCCCTATATGGAACTAAATCCTGAAATTTATGCTGAAATCTTCTCTTTCTTTACTTGTAGAACCATTTTAACATAGGTACTATGCACAAACTCTCATTCCATGCAACTTGCACACAGCATTTCAACACAGGAAATAAACTGAGTAAATGTCTGCTTCTTGCATATGTCGAGTACAGTATCAGGAGTTAAAGCAACATGGAATTTAGGATTTAGCTGGACCATAATACATAAGCTCACTTCATGGTGGCTGATACACGATTTGCTGCAGCACTCAGTAAAGATCTCACTGTAAATTGGCTTGTTAGCCAACTAACAACAAATCAAATGCTGCACTTCCAGAATGGTCATAGCTATACAACAATCACCAGTCAACCATTCTTAACATTACCAAAGACCTTTTGGGGCTATAAAATGGCAGCTAACATAACATATTCACTTCTGAGGGTGCATTCAAATTTCTACATACTCACAGTTTTTAAATTCAGTTCAGATGACACACATCAATAATGGAGCTATTATTTTCAAAATGCAAGACTGAAAAGAAAATCTCAGTGCATATGCTGGGTGCAAACTAAACAGACCTGCCGAGAAAAATTATTCAGCAATGCATAAAGACACTATGTAAGATACCAATTCATGTCATGTTCTTTTAAAATATTCATAAATAAAATTCAAAAACTGTATACTGCACACAAATTCAACATCAACATCATCACATTCAAGACAGCTATCATTACTACTGCAGTACAATGTTATGTAAAGTCACATGTGCACCTTGTCATCAGCTGCCAGACTTCTGACCTTCATCCGAAGGTGAAATCTTAGGAAGTTATTCGTCCCAATTGGCTGTATCTCCAGTACTCGACACAATGCCATAAGTTGGGGTCGAGACAATGAATCCAGGGTAATCTCATCCTCAAACAACTTTGAAAATTTCATTATTTCTTCATTGGTTGCTTGTTCTCCAGATGTGCGTACCTGTGAGTATTTAAAAGATTAATGAAGACCAATCTCATCCTCATACAATTTTAAATAATCTCATTATTTCTTCAATTACATACACAGTATTAAAGTATTGATGAAGAACTATGAAAGAATGTAAAGCTCCTACACCCTATAAGAAATTAATACTGTCCTATGATGGAGTATGAGATGACTGGGGAGGGGGAAAAATAAAATTTCACTACAAAATTACCCCATTAAGGGCTGCACATTTCTAATTAATTTATCACAACATAGAATTTCCAGGAACTACAATAAATACTGGTGGTGTTGGTGCATATCAAGTGTTGGGCTATTCCCACTCCACAAGTTGACAAGTTCACTATGTACAGATGGCAAAGCACCAAAATGGGGCAAACTGAAAAGACTGCTCACCTTAACAAAGAATTCTGCAAACTCCTTAGCAGCTTCAGAGCTTCGCCCCTTGCCCTGAACAGCCATACCATCCAAAGTTTGTTGGAGAAATTTAGCCATTTCTAATTTTACTTTAAGGGCCTGTTTCATTTTTTGGTCCTGAAATTAAAAAAATATATAGGTCAATACATTAAAAAGTAATATGGTTACAAAGATTTAATGTAACTGTCTGCACAAGTATCATGCATATTAATTGAAATTCTTCACTTACTTTCTCAGTTGCAGTCTGGAAAGTAGAAGGAAGCATGCCTGGAAACAATTTAATAGCCACAGGAAGCAGCAATTCCATAAATGGAACAATAATGAATACTGAGAAAGGGACTAATCTGAATAAATCTGACACTGTCTGCACCAACTAAATGAACAGAAAGAAAACAAAATCAATGACAATGGACAACACTTGGGCAGCATATCCCATACAAAATGTCACCTATCACCATGAGATGCTTTAAGTAATGAAATACACACACACAGATAGAAAGACAAGCTGCCAGATATATTACCTCTCCAATAAGGCATTCTTCGCAATACAAAACACGCATGGAATGGCAGAAAAGTATATTATTTTCATGCAAACATGGATTTTATATATGATGTCCTGGATTTTATTTGCAGTGAAAATTAGATTATAACAATAGTTGGTAGATTGAACAGTAATTTGAATCTTGTACACAAGTTCAATCATTGCCCTGATTATGGAGGCAGTATGACCTCTGAAACGTTGGTAAATATCTACCAGCCTACACAGCGCAACAACCCAGAAGACAGAAATCTTCAAGTTCTAGAAACATAAACATGCCAATAAATCTGGAAACAAAAATTACTTCAAGAAGGCTACTGATTCTCACACATACACAACATTAAATAATTCAAGAATCAATCAAGCAATCTTATTAAACTTGATGGTGTCTTAATTCTTATCCACAGAACTAGAGCATGAGAGTCAGGACTTGTTTTGAAAATGTGACAAATATATTCAAGCCAATGGGTAACATCCATGCTCCCTCAGTGCATATAGCATTTCATCTAATGTTTCTGGTTCCATATGATCTATAACATAGGTTCTGATGTCAGTTCTCACATGACACCTGTAACATATGCAGAGTTCAGCATATACACTACAGGGACATCACAGGATTTGCATGTATCATGTTCTGAATAAAAAAACTAAAGGTCACAAAAGATATCATAGTTGGCAACACTACAATTAAAGCATCAACATAAGAACATAACTTATTAGATGCAAAATGGGCTTACCCAATATTCAATTGAATACTTCAAAATTCCTGACAAGGAAATTGTGCAATTTTATAATTACCAGTCTATGCTCTCTTCTAGTGAGAGACTTTCCATTCAGAACCCTCCATGCCAGCTTCCTTGATATATTGATGTCAATAAACAGAAGACGAAAACCATGATAATAGTGAAGTGCTTCATCAACAATTTTCTTCTTAATTCTTTTCAGAAGTGGAGGTTTTTCTGCCACAACAGCAACAGAAGGTTTATCTTTTAAGTCTTCCTTTAAAGCTTGAACAGTTTCTTCAATTTTGGATGAGGGTTTTAAAGGTTCTTTGTCATACAATTGATACCCAACATACAAATGCCTTACCATGCAACTGTTTGTGGGGATGAATGGAAGTAATGTGCTGTCTTGTATAAAACTGTTTACTGAACGTACGACATTAAGCTGAATAACATTTTGCAGAGTCCCATTATTACAGCTAACGATGGTCGACACAAGACGAGTTGAAATGACTGGGCATGAAATTTGGCATGGTCTATACAACCGCCTACCGTATTTATACGCATATACAGCATTCCACTGATGACAACGACAACCACCTGAAAAAAATTAACAATTAAATAAACATTATACATTCAACGATTTACGTTCAAGTGATACAAATTGCATAGTATGATGGATAAATTGAGCTTTAGTCGAACAGAATGTTACACCTACCACTAACGAAACTTTTGGTTTTAACAGCTATTGATTTGTGACAGTTAATAACTGAATGCATTTTTATTATTAACTACTATGAAGACCAAAATCAGAATACGCCATTATGCATGTTCGAAAACCCTGAACTCCCTTAAATTAGTTTCGAGAAATTATCGACTCCAGGATCGAACTATAAACACGAAAGTTCCGTTGGCTGTACTTCGATTCACTGTTGCCATAGTTCAGGGTTCTTTTAAACAAAATTCTACGCCTAATATCTTTGCTCACAAAATCTTTCTCCTACAGTTTTTTGAAAACATATATTCACATTATTCGCAAGCAACCATAAGCATATCATTACTACAGTTCTCATCGAAATTAAATTGTTCTGTTTTGTATTAATGTTTCAGGTTTTCCAAAATTTAGACGATGTTGTTCCATTGTAGCCTGTACAAATTGTTATTCACGTGGCCAGAAGGCCAAAATTACTCTGACGTCCATATGACGTCAATGAGTTGTTTCAATAATGGGGAACAGAAAAATTGACTGATCATAACAATTTAATTTCCTTTCTGAAACAATATGCTTACAATGATAAACGCAAAGTATTGCAATCAGAACTTTAAAAATTGCATCTTTTGTTACTTAATTATATAAATTATCGTTATTTAAAATGTGCACATATTTAATGAACTTTGAAAGAACTCCATAAATATTGGATCTATTCTAGATTCTTCTTCATGTTCTTCAACGTAGAGGTGGGTCGACAGATCATAACAAATCCGCTTATTGGTGGACAGTAAATGTTAGGCTTCATGATTGGTTGAGATACCAGTCGATTGATCGTGCTCATGTGACCTTTGAGTAATTTCTACTGTGAGCGTAGAGTAACGTTGCATATTTGAGTGTTTACTCGTCCCAGGAAAGGGAAAATAAATGCTTGAATAGTGTAATCGAGGTCTAAAAACACATTATTGACAAATTAAAGATACAGTAAAAAGTGTCGCTCAATTGTTAGCAAGTAATATTAGTGTTTAGTGGCGTTATGTGAATCTGAAAAGTCATGGTCGTGTTGTTGTCCTATACTGATGAGTGATTAGCGCGGGAAACTACTAGCGCACAGTGTTTTCTGCTGTCGGAGGTAAGGTACAATGAAAATCGGTATATGTGGAAATTCGTGGTGGAATGTCATCGACATGTCGTTTAATGTGTTGGTAAATACGGTTGTCGACAATTATAAAGTTATTTTCTAATGTTTGAAGTGTATGAGTATGATAATGTTTGTCCTAGGTGGTTTGTTTATCATCGTGCATCGTGTTGTGCAATCAAAACAAGTCGGAGTGTTTTGTAAGTTCTACAGTTCTAACGTCACATATATAACATTTATCATGTATCACAGCCCTGTTGGTAAATAAAAGTAGTGAATGGATATTGTTATGTAACATATGTTACCTGTATATAATAGCTTTAAAACGATATACTGAATTTGACAAACTGCAGTGAAGTACAGTTGGAGTGCTGTCCTTCTTTCCTTGCCAAGGTTATAAATAGGTCCAAGGACAGCGTTTGGAGTAGGCATATTGCACGTGTATGTGTTTTGTCAGCATAATATTATCCCACAACAAATGTGCCCAATCTGAAGGTGACAAAATTATCTTAATATGGCATGGTGATTTGTCTGAATAGAAGTTTTTATTTACAAAATGGAAACTGTTTATTTGGTTCTGTGTTACAGAAAGAAATGTCGGCTCTTTAAGGTGGCAGGAAATAAATCTACAAAACCAACCGTAACATGGCTGATCCTGTGTATTCAGGAGACTTTTTCCTAGATCCAGGATTTACAGTGAAGCAAGAGCCAGTATCAATGGATACAAACAGTTGCATGACAGCAAGTATGCCAATTCCTCCTCGAAAAATGATGGATCTTTCTGAACTGAGGGATTTTGGTTTTGATTTCCTTGACGTATCTTCATCACCATCTACATCTCATGATACTGGCACAGTCACAACTGCAGCACTTCAAGGTTCATCTGCTTTGTACCAAACAATATCAGGTTCATCAATGTGGGGGTCACGACTAAATACAGAGACTGAGCTAAACAGAACTGATACATTCCGCATGGATGATGATGATATTTTTCAAGTTGACAAAGCTGACCTGATACAGGGTCCAACACTGGCAGAACTTAATGCCAATGATGAGAATTTACTTGAAGATTTAAACTTTGATGATCTTCTGCTGCCAGAGGAAAACAGTTATTATATCAGTGTGCCAACAGTAGCTTCACATTCAAGACATGCCATCACAAATGTACCGCCATTAGTGCAAGTCACAAACACAAACTCCAATGCATACAGTAATAGCCAGAACTCTAGCATCTTCACCCCATCATCTTTTCCACCAGCTAGTCTTGGCTTCTACAAAGATTCATTTGCAGCCTCTTCTAGTGTTCCATCTAGCCCTATGGACCCTTTTGGTAAGATAAATAGTAATAGTGCTGTGACATGTTCTGATGCTCTCTCTACAACAAGTCACCATAGTTCAAGTTCCTCCCTTTTGCTGCATTCAGCTGCCTCCTCAGTCACTCCACCCCCCTTAGGTATCAGCCCCTTACAACAGAAACATAGCACTTTGCATGAGCTTCTGTTGAAAAAAGAAGCATTCTCAGCATCTCCTGATCGGCAACTGCTGGGACAGTCTGTTCCTGGCCCTGCAAGTCCCATAACTGCAATGACAGCCTCCTCGGGACTTGATTCAGCCCCCAGTAACCGAATGGGAAGAGGCACTCTCATCGCAGGTTCCAGCTCTCGACTCTCTTCCTCTGCCCCCACACACCTTGGACTGGAGCAGATCTGGCAGCGCAGAGAACCACGCCAACATCTTTTGTCTACTGGTTCTTTAGCTGAAGCAGGATCCACATCTTCTTTGTCAACTGGTATGCCTCGCATGTGTATAACTGATATTCTGTAGGAGGTTTGTGACAAATCTGGGTTCACCAATATGTTGAACATCGATAATTTCTTCAGTTACATTTAATTCCATACTTTCATGCCATGGGCATATTTTTCCAAACACTTTACCAGTTTAAAAGAGGTTTGGTTTCCTTAGACAGAATGTAATGTTACTATAGTAGACATGTCCCTTCTGAGTAGTAGTATTTAGTAGTTTAAGTATAGTAACTTTTAGAGAAACTGAAATTCAGTGATCGATTAGGTGAGTTAAATGATCTGTATTCAATGTGATGTATAGTTATATAAAGTTAATACTGTGAAGAACATATGCAGCTTCTGTATCCTTCCCTTACTTGCTTTTATTATTTTATTGTTAGGAGGTTAAAAACAACCAAATTAGTTGAGTTAGATAGCCATACACTAAGTTATGTAAAACTGAACAGACTTCACATGATTGGCTTTTCATTTAGAAATCTGATTACTCTTATATTTATTTGTAATGACAGGTGGTGTCCTGAGTCCTGAATCTCACGACTTATCACATGATGAAGGCTTTGACTCTGAAGATGATAGTGATCACTATGAAGACTTCTCATCAGATGCAGGTTGATTTATATTGATTAATACTGACATTTCAGAATGTTGTCATGAAGCTATAGGATGAAACGATACATATGTAAATTGCATGTATCATCTACTTCAGGGTACTGATCCCAGCATGGATACATATGCAAAATCACAATTTAGTAATGCTTATGTGCACCACAGTACAGGGAGTGGGATAAACATTGTCATGGTATTTGTAAAAAAATTACTGATATGTATTTCAAGTAACATTTTTCATGACATTATCTGATGAGCTTCAACCAGTGAATTACTTTACATGACCCTCTGATGGGTTGTGACCCAGTTTGAAAAAGACTTCTAGTATACATTCCTCATATAACCCCAGAGGTAGAAAATTACTACTTTCACACGTCATTAATATATATGTATACAAAGGGACCTTTTTCTTTTTACCATTGGTGTCGTGTTTAGTTGCAGCTCTCACTATCTCTTTTTTAGAATCTACAATAAGTGATGGAGAACCTAGTATGTCAAAACTGTCTTCATCCATGACGAAGAAAGAACGCTACTTTTGGCAGTACAATGTGCAAGCTAAAGGACCAAAAGGACAACGTCTTGTACTAAAGACTCGTTTAGAAGACCCGCATGTTCTGAATGAAGTTACAGATCCAGTGTTCAGTCCTGAGTGTTCAGTAAGAGGAATAAAACATAGGTAAGTATTAGAAGTTTTTATAGCACATTTATTGTCTGCCAATACATTTCCTGTTCAGAACAATCTGAAACAAGGAGGTGCTTCATTGCAATTGTTTTTCAACAGTGACTTAGAGCAGTGGTATTCAACCTGGGGTACGCGAATACATCTTAGGAGGTACGTGAAATTTAAAAAAAATATATATATTATTTTATGATAGACACTGAATAATCAGTAATGTGATTTATTTAATTTATTTTAGATGTAGATTATATACTATGTATAACTTGAATTATACACCAACAACTTTGGGGGAACAAAGTTGAAAAGAAATTATATCTGGTGGTACGTGAACGAAAAAAGGTTGATTACTACTGACTTAGAGTATACCATTGTGAAGGTTCAAGAAAACCAGGAGGATTTGGGACTGAATGAGATGCAGCAACTGCTGGTCTATGCTGATGTCAGTTTATTGGGTTAAAACCTAAGATACAAACACAGAAACTCTATTAAACACTTCTGAGGAGCTTGGGTTAGTCTAGAAAATTCAGTATATGTTTATGGCTTACCACCAGAACTGCAGGATAAAGTCATGAGAACAAAAGATAGCTAATAATCCTTTGAAAATATGGGAAACTTTATATTTGGAAATGGTGGTAATAAATGAAAACATTTCATGAAGAGAGAAAATTTTGTAATGAAAAACTGTAATTTTTACTTTTCATATAATTTGGTGTTAATTATGGACTTATGTGTGGTTTCAGTGGTAAAGCAAGGAAAGGAGATGGAAATGATTTAACGCCCAATCCTCGTAAATTGTGCAGTATTGGTAGGGAGCTGGATAAGTTAGGGCGGATAATAAATGACATGACACCTGTAAGTGAATTACCGTTCAACGTACGACCTAAGACACGAAAAGAGAAGAACAAACTTGCTTCCAGGTCAGTGATTTCATCACTGCAATAAAATGTGTTATCACTAATGGGTAAACCATTTAACCAGTTGTTACTAAATTAAAAGTTGCTTATTGCATTATATTTGTTTTACTCGGGGTCATGGCCGCCTTTGTAATTGAAATTGCATTTTTACAAGTCTAGCAGAAATGTGTGAAAGTATATTCAGTGTTATTGGTTGTCACAAAATTGCTACAACCAGTGTGTTTTGAACTTTAACAAGGCTGTTGAGAGCTATGCTAAAAGGTCAACTGGTCACCATCTCTATATGCCTCAGTATGTAGTTGAATAAGAAATCTGTAGTATAGTTTGATCCTTTGAAATTGAGGAAAGATGCTAAAGCAATTGCCTTTGTCTGTTGCATATGCTAAGTTAGATTACAGATTGGCTTGATGTTTCAGAGCATGTCGACTGAAGAAGAAAGCTCAACATGAGGCCAACAAATTGAAGCTGTATGGCTTGGAACAAGAACACAGTATGTATAAACAGATCGATCTTTCAGTTTTACCTACCCCCAACCATCTTAATGGTGTTCTTACAGGCTTCTTCCTGAAATTTGATTTGGAATGTCAAATATATTTCGCGTGGAATAAATACTAATTTTGATCTAACTTTGAGAAGTATGAAACAGTTAAAATTATTGAAAGAAAATAAAATCTTTCCATATGATATTCTGTTTTTCATTACATGATTAAGTTTGTAGTTTCTTGCAGTTGTAGAGAAAAACTTCCTCCTTTTGTGAAAATACAAAAAGTTTGTCACTGAGAGCACATAGAAGTGCTTCAATTTGCCTTGTACTGAGAAACATACTTTTTGTTTCTACTGTTTGAAACTTATTACGAAGAAGATGGCTGTCTTCTGGGTTGTAGTGCTGTGTACTCACCACCATGATGATGGAGGCAGCAGGGACCTGGTAAACTTCTACCAGACTACATGGTGCTATAACTCTGATGACAGCCTGCCATATTCAGACTTCCTGCCATGAAAACCTGAAAGCCTAGTTATTACAAAAAAAATTGTTACAGGGCGTCTCAATGCTGGTATCTCTCAGATCAAACAGGTTTTGGCAGCAAAGGTCACTACAGAAAATCTTGAAAATCAGGAGGAACTTACACAGCACATAGAAAAAGTAGTCAAAACAGCTACAAGTAAGTATACTTTGTGAAGACTCCAGTTACTGACCAAATCTGATCTTGTAAATGGTTAGAGATGCATATCTTAGGACATTCACTCTCTTCAAGTAGTCCTACTGCTTACATAAATAATTGGAACAAATTGACATAGTCTTGAAAGTATTTTGATATACACATTAGGAGGAGACCAGTAGGAAGATAAAATTGGTGGTTTGGTTGAGTAAAGGAAGATCAGTGGACAAAAGTGAGACAAAACTGCAAATTTTAATTATGGGATTGAATTCCTTGATCAGACAGCAATATGACAGTTGAAGTCAAAGTGTAATACTGTTAGATACTGTGACATCAAAAAGTAATGGTTATGGAATACATCACACACAATTTCTTATGTCCAGTGCATGTGCCAGAAGATGATTAAATCCTGTGAGTTCTTGGAATTTTTGTTCCATGAATTACCATTTCAGGTAATATCCATCATAGAACAGATTTTTTTGTAATTTACATGTTATTTTACATAATAAATACTTAAAACCTTAAATTTTTTAAAATGTCTACCATAGACTAACTGATTCAGTTGTACTGGTGTTGCTGTCAGTATTGCATAATTACTAGTAATTTAAAAGTTTTGCCTGGATGACTTCTAATAGTATAGACTTTCTTGATAATCTGCCAGTTTGCCTAGAAACTGACTAACCTTGAAGCACAAGTGCTTAGCTCATATGCACATAGCTGTTCTAACATGTGATCGAAAAACACCAGTAGTTAATTCTCTGTAAGACTTGAGGTTCTCCCAGCGGTGAGTATGAAGATATCTGTCTTCTGGGTTATTGCGCTGTGTAGTCTGGTCGATGTTAACCAACGTTTCAGAGGTCATACTGCCTCCATCATCAGGGCGATGAATATGCCAATCCAGCTCCTCACACCCTATTGGCATATTCATCGCCCTGATGACGGAGGCAGTATGACCTCTGAAACGTTGGTTAACATCGACCAGACTACACAGCGCAATAACCCAGAAGACGGATATCTTCAGTTAATTCTCTGCCAGTAGTGTTGTATGTTATTCTCAACAACAACAACAATAATAATAATATAAGGAATGATGCAAACGGTAGCTGAGGCAAGATTATCAGAGAACAGGTAATTCAAACCAATGAAAATAATTCTTCATAACATTGTAACAAGTAAAAGATGAAATTATTAATGCTGATTTAAAGGGAGGAAGTTATTAAACGTGGTGCCCAGGTTACTGTTAATGGAGTGGCCTTAGTATTAAATATCATGCATATTACTCCAGTAGTGGTTTGAAGGTTAGTACAAGGAAACAGTGTGTTTAGAATGGCATTTAGCATTATGTAATGGCTTCAAGGTTGGGTAAATTCTTTACTCAGTATGTTCTGCTGCTTTAGATATAAAGCTTAAGGGAAAAGTGAACACAAACCAGTGTGTGCATGTAGATATCTGTTTAGTGAGAGAACCTAGTATTTCAGATGTATTCAGTGGTTGGTTTTTAAATTTAAATGATTTAAGCCAAAATGCAGAGACAAATAGTTTCCTGCTTAACATTGTTTTTATTATATTTATTGATAATACTGTTTTACGTTTCTTCCTTTCCTTTCCATAGAATTAAAGATAGCTGGCTATACGACTGACTTTGTTAACCGTGTGTTGGACAAAGTGAAGGGCGGTATACCAGGTGGAGGATTGGATGAGCTATAAATGATACTGGATTCTTATCATCCATGGCTGCTTTCCTATATATCCTCATAAATATTATAGGTATGTATGTACTGTACCAGAAACTTCCAGAAAAATATGCTCTACACAGTACCGAGATTGTATTTTTCATGCAGATGAAATTGCCTGTTTGATAGCTGTAGTAGACGATAAAAGTAGTAGAAATAGTGTTTACACTTTTCTGAGCTGGCCATTACAGACTTAGAGTGAAAGAAGTTAAATGTAGTTCTGTAGTTATTTTTATTATTTGGTGTGTGTTGAAGAGGGAGAAGTATGCTTTCATGCGTGTAAAGCAATATAGGTACGAAAGAGCATTGTAAATGGTGGCAGTTAAAAAAAATACACATTGTTGTAGTACTAAAGGATGACATGCATTTCATAAAAAGTAATAATTAGTTATGGATATGTACTCATGTTGCAGATATTGTTTTTATTTATTTCTGAACTGACCTTTGCTTTCATTTACCATACAAACTCATCCTAGAGCCGGTGAATAAACTGTGTGAAAAATACCTTAAATGAAAATAATTATATTTTCTGTTTAAGTGCCACATACCAATAAATTTGCATTGAATATATGATATTTAAAATATGTGCGTTTTAATAATCTGTGACTGAAATTTGATTTTTAAAAGAATTCAATCCAGTTGTTAAATTACATAGTCATCAGTACTTGTAACAATAACATGTGAAATCCACACCTGGAACTTTTCTAAGACACTACTACTTATATATGAACCATGTTTATTTCTATGTAACTTTGCTAAATTATTTTCATGCCCAGTGTTTGATAAAACTGTGCCATATTGCAATTTTCTATGTCCAAGATGTGAAATATAAGTAGTCACATTTTAAATGTTTGATTTATGGCCAGTTTGAAAGTGTGTAAATACATCAACTGCAGAAAGAATATTCATATTGATGTTTATATGGTTAAACTTATTTTTTATTATAAGCGACTAATTTTGAAAGTCTAATATTACTGCCTTGAAAAGTTTATTTATAACAGAATACTTTAT
The DNA here is from genome assembly GCF_977971745.1 of Zootermopsis nevadensis. Lineage (NCBI taxonomy): Eukaryota > Metazoa > Arthropoda > Insecta > Blattodea > Termopsidae > Zootermopsis > Zootermopsis nevadensis. The sequence goes on along the minus strand of NW_028259140.1, from coordinate 7,155,095 downwards.
AAGATGTTGTGGTCCTAGTGTGTGTGAGTGTATATATATATATATACATATATACATACACACACACACACAATGTAGAACTTTTATTATTATTTCAGAATGTAGAAATGTATTACATTTTATAGTTTTGTCTCTTTTGGAATTGTAACATTTTTTATGACAATTGCTGCGTTGTCTCATGACCTGTAACATTAATATAGTTCTTATTGTATTTATTGTTGCACATGTTGTAATCTGTTTCTGGGAAATATGCCAGTGATGCCAATTTGTCATTGAAATAATTTTAGACATTGCAAAGTATGTGATATGGTTTTAACAATGGGTAATATTAATTATACCATAGCTTTATAGGAAAACTAGAAACAGATGTTTAACCATTTAACAGCTTTCATCTGTGTAACATTTGCATCTTTGAAGTAATTGACTAGGCACTGAATGATTTGAATTGTGACTGTTTTAATTTGGGCTTTGATACTGTCATTTGTAAATATTAAATTCAACAGACCAACACTTTTGTACACTGCACAGTAACTTTTACATTTTAATATATAATTATTAAAGCAATTAAGTCTTTTTTGGATATGATCAACTGTGTAAGTATGGAGTTCAGTCCAATGTTTCATACTGCCTTTGCATCCATCATTAATGCTGATGTAATGAGTGATATGACTCCATTGTATTTGTACCTGTAACTTCCCAGTCTGTTCTGCTTAACTTAGATATTTTGGGTTACTGGTTGTTGATCCTTTTATGCATTGTTGCAGTCATGTCACCCATCAGATCAACCCTGATGATGGAAGGAGAGTCTATGAAATGTTGGATTGAACTCCATACTTACATCACCTGAGAAGGCATCATTGCATTCTGTTGCTATGAAAGCTTCAAATTTTATATGGGCCACCAGAGATTTTTGTGACCCTGCAACAGTTATTTTGATTAGCATGTGCATGATGCTTTTATTTTACATTCTCACAGTTTCTTCCCCATGTAATGTGATGTGATATTGAATTAACTTTGCCAAGGAGTGTTGTTTTTCATTGATATAAAATACAGTTTTTATTTCTTTTTTATTTAACATGGATGTTTTAAAAGGTAGTTTTTAATTTATTTCATATGAAAATATGTGTAATATAATTTATTTTTATTCTTTTGTAATAATGTTTAGTTGGGCTAATACAGATTTAGTTAAGATGTTAAACATTTTTCAAGAGTATTTATTATAATTTTGTCAGTTCTTTTATAAATGAGAATTTTGCATTTTCTTAGTAGAAAATGTTTACAGAATAGTATATGATAATGCACAAATATCATGTAAACTGTTACTTATGTTGAGATTTGTTCTTGAATATCAAAACTTCTGATCTTAAATGAACCTAAGATAATTGAAAATCTAATTGACATACAGAATTACTCTTTTGTTTGCATTAATTTTCGTAATTTCACTAATTTTGTTATAATTTTAACATTGAAAGCTGTTTAACGTGAGGAGAAGATGGAAGTTTTTGTTGTAGGTTTCATGGGGTGATAAATATTGAATTTTACAAAAGTACAGAGAAACCTTAATTCAATGTCATTCAGTATATATGCAACACAGACACAGAAGCTGCTGTTTCTTTCATATAAACATTAATTGCTGTTACAACAGAGTTCATAGTTAAATTGTATATAAAGATTGTGGTGGATTGTTATTGTCTTCTACATTAGAAGACAAATTTGGAAATTGATTTTGATCTTGTATAGCCAGTAACAGATAATTATATAAATATTTAAAAGTATTATATCATTTTATATTTTAGAATATTGTCACTTGATGTGCATTTTAAGGAATTTTGTAAATGCAGTCCATATATTAAAACAGTAATTTTGTATCCTTAATGTGAAGGTTGGCACCATTGTTCATGCAAATATATTATAATAGTTTCACCTTCGCTATATAGACAAATTGCTTTTGCCAAAAACACTTCTTAGTGTCCATGGTAAAGATCCAAACAGTAACTTAACGCATAGTTCCTACTGATGAATTACATTAAGATACATGGTATATTTAAGATGTATGTTCAAAATAACCTCATGTTAAATATGTATAAAGTATCTAAGCTTATTTGTATTGTACTTATAGAAGATATTTCATAATTTATAAAGGTTTTACAATGTACTCTATTTTGATGATTGGATGGAGTATGTTACTTGCAGTAATAAGTAATATATATTATTAATAACAATGATGAATGCTGTGCAACTACTATAGGATATATTAAAGGAAGGTATTTTACTTGGCCATCATATATTAACATTAAACAAAACCAGTAAAATAAACATATGCTTGAAAATGGAGTGTTGGTGATATGCAATAATCTGTGCTTGGAAAAAATGGAGGCTCGATAAATAATTTCGTCGTCTGGCAGAAGTATGTTTCAACTGTTTTCAGACATCATATGTGTCTGAATTGTTGCAGAATGCTCAACATGTAATGGATGGTAGAAGACATTTTAAAAATTGGATTCATTTATTGTTTCTGAAAATGGACAAGTATGTATTTTTATACACACTAATGGATTGAATAGGTTTAAGGTGGTTTGAAGTAGCTCCCTTACATAACTATGGTACAACCTTGTTGTAATGAGAGCATTACATTGAAATACTGTTGGTGTTAATCAAAACTAAATTTTGTTCTAGCAGCATGTAAATAGAATTGTTTGTACCTAACCCCGGTAATTTTTAAAATTCAGTGCTGTGTATCGGTCATAAAGCTATACTGCTAAGTTTCATCATTGTGATCATAATTTTCATTCTCATATCTTATATGTTTTAGTGGAACCTTTATATAATGAATATGTGACAAAGAAATGTATCATTGAGCTTTTGTCTGAATCAGCATAAATTTTGCTGTATGTTTAACATCAGTAATCTTTAAAATGAATGCTATGTGTACATCATAAAATGATTTTGTTAATCCTCAACGTTGCTTCAATGAGTATCTCTGTCTGATGTAATTTGAAAGAATTTTTTTGCAAGCTAAGCTTGATGGTATATAGTGCAAGTCTTTCCTCATCCCAAAACTATGGATGTGGTTTCAGTTAGAATTAGATGTGCTGTAGTGTGTGTGTGTGTGTGTGTTTTTTTTTTTTTAAAAAAAAAGAGATGATAGGAGGACATATTTATCATAGAATTTGCATTTTACTTCTATTACATGTTATCACCGATACAGTAAACTTCAGTCTTTCAGTGTCTCAGGATAGAGTCCAGTAATGGTCTCTCATGAACACGGTGATGAGGTGATGAAGGGGTTCCATAAATGGCGGGGAATTTTTTCTATTTGAGCAACTCTTACCTTGTCAAGAATGATTTATATGCATGTAGTTATGTCAAGAGTCCTTTAATTTACAGTGATTCATTGCATGTGAACTGATATATTTTCATCTTTGTGATCAGACATTAATTGCAGTACTGTACTTCCATACACAGTTTCTAAGCAACAAATAATTGAGAATTTGAGTTTGTTGGAACTGTCAGAAAAGTTATATTTATAAGAGATTTAGAAAGTGCTTTGTGATTTTGTAACTGGGGAATCTGATTTCATATTAAATTTCAGTATATGAGTGAATAATTAAATTTAAAAATATAATATGTTTGTGAAAGCAGTCTCTCATCCTTAATGGTTGTGATATACCATCACCTTCCATCTTAGGAATGTGGTATGTGAAAATCTTGTTTCCATACTTTGCTATTACTGTCAGATCTATTATTCAGTTTTAGGCAGAGTTAATGTATCTTGCATATATTATTAATCTTGTTATTATATCCAAGGGCACAGTCAATTAAAAGTTTTTAACAACCTTCATTTTCTAATATTGGAGGGCATAAATTGTGTATATTTCTAATGAGTACATTTTTATAGCAAATAAGTCACTAACTGGCTTAGTCTTATATCAAGAAAATTTTAGTTTAAAATATGAATTTTTCTGTATTATTTAAAAGAAATAGTGATGACACTATATAAAAGTTATGATTTTGCTATACGGATACTGGAATAATGCTGTGTTAAATGAGACTGTAGTACCTACAATTCCCATTCTTGCACTTGAGCTTCTCTGAGTGAGATCAATTTATCCATTGCAGGTGGTAAAGCTTTCTTAATTCATTCATCTTTCACAAACTATGAATATGGTAATCATACAATTAAAACACAGTCTGCTGTTTCATTAACAGTAAAGGAAGCTACAGAGGGGCATATTTTCTGGGACAGTTTTGCCTGCATTTTCCTCTATAACCAACTCCATTTATACTGTTGTACATTATAATTGACGCTAAGAAGTGTTTGCCATATTATCATCAATAAATAACCATTCAGATAATCTGGTGGGCTATTGAAATATGTCAAATTTTGTAAATGTAATGTTGCTGCTACTAATGTAATTATATGAACAAGCAGAATGTTTGTTGGAAGGTAAACTGATTGAATTCTCATAGATTAGATTATCAAATATTTTGTTGCTTTTCTCTCAGTTATTTATATTGCTAGTGATCAAGCTAGCATTAGGAAGTTGAAGAGTTATTGGTATAATTACACATTGTTTTATGAGGATTCATCAAATATGGAGTCAATATTTTGAGAGTGCAGCTGCATGCAGGTGTGTTTTGTTTGATTTATTACAACTGTTTGTATGTGTATTTTATAATATAATTGGACAGCTCGATCCCGGAAGCACGTTCTTTCGGAATTGATACAGTTGTCGAAAGAAGAATAGAATTCATTCAGCAGAAAGGAGGACACAGTAACTTTTATTAGTTTAACCATTAATGTATATTGTTGCATGTATTATAACATATATGGGGTAACCATGACCTGCACCAGTGTTATGTTACTAAGGTCTTATTCCTGCTGATTGATGTAATCTAAATGTGTTCAGTTTGTGATAAAAACAAAAGGAGTTTGAAAAACTCTGGATTATGCTCAATGGATACTTTCATCTGATTCACACACACAGTACATTTTTGGAAGGCTAGTTTCCTGAGTGCACTAATTGTGTGATATCTATGTAATTTCAACAGTATGAAGAAGTTACTGGTCTATAGATTCTGTGATTATAGGGTTAATTCAGTATAGTTTAATTTATTTATTTTGTAGCACTACTATGTTTGTTACTACCTTGATTTATCATGTGGTTTCATATGTGGTGGAAACTTACGTTCTGCAGACGTGCATTCAAATTGGCACAAACCTTTCATGTTAGGTAGTGTACAGGATATGCAGACAGAAAATAGTTATGTAAACAATTGTTTCTATATCCTTCCCATTGTTATTACACAATAGAGAATGTTAAGTGTCAACAGTTCAATGAATGGCTTCTAGTGAACAGTAATTATAAATTTTTATTATGGTTATGCGGTGAACAGAAATGCTGGGACCATTCTTGGTCTGATGTTTTGATTGCTTGGAACAAATCAGTTGTCTTTTTTATGCAGTGAACCGCTGCATTTGGATGGGAACAATGCATTTGTACTGTAATGTACAACAGGTCTGTTGTATATAGCTAGTTATGACACCCTTTCATAGGTGTTCAGTCCACAGATGTGATATGAAGCTTTATGGCATTATGATGTCCTATTTCAAATATAAATACTAATAATTATTATTTTAATAATAATGCTGGATGAGAGAACTCAGGAAAATATGTAACTTTTAGGATATGTGCTTGATTAAAGTGAAGGATAGTTCACATAGAAATGCAAACTAAATTGATAGTAAATTCTTATATAGATTCCTTGGTTTCAAAACCATTGTTACATGAAAGCTGCAAAGCAGATAGTCCTATCTTACTCAAAAGTGATGGCAGTAATACTAAATTCCAAACAGTGCATGGGTGGAGGGGCGGGGCATGACAAAGACGATATATTTTATATTTTGTCACTGGTAGAAGAAAGAAAGTTTAATTTTCAGTCTGCAGAAGAAGAATTACAACGAACACTTGAAATGTACATAGCTGTATAACTATATTTATATGATAAAAGCCAAGTAAAATACATAAAGAGTGTACTTCTTCATTGAGATATGTATATACTTTCATGTTTATTTATCAGAATATTTCAGAACAAGAGGCTTTGGGTTCTATAATCCTTCATCAATTGAAAAAGAATGGCTACCACTTTCTTTTGCACAAATAAGATGCTATTCTCAACAGTATAATTTTAAAATACAGCGAGTGATATTCACAGTTGAAGGGTTCATATATTTGTTACCATTTGGGAATTATAAGATCATCTGTGGTGTAAAACTGGAAATTTAAGTTTCAGTCTTTAAAAAGTAATATAGGAAGTAATGTTCATCACAGAAAGCTAGCTGAAGTGAAACAGCTCTGCAGATGGAGGCAATAAATTCCTCTGAAATGTTTGGTATATTCCTACAAGTCAATATGACATTACAACCTAGAAGACACTGACAGCTAATTGCATTGAGCCAGTTTTCAAAATATAGTACATTTTGTTTATGTAGTTAATTTGCATCTTAAGCTTGATACAGTTTGCAGCTCCAAAATACATCATTGACTTTCTGATCATTGTTTAAATCATAGAATTCACCTGCAGTCTGTTGCCAGTTACCAAACTTATAAATTTAAATTACAATTTCAGAACCAAGAAATGTGCGTATGTGAGCAACATGTAAATGTAGGACAACATTTATATTGGATCAGTACATCTCTAAGATCTATCAATTGTACTTACATGAATTAAGTTGTTTCCAAGCGGATGAACCTGCAGCTGCCACCAGATGTTTATTTTACAGAATGGAGAATCACTTGAAAAGTATTTTGAATTGTCTTCTTTGTAGGTAATTGATTTCTCAACACAGAAGTCTGTTCTGGAAGACATATTATTCAAGATAAGTGTTGCTAAATTGCCATAATTTCATTTTACAGTTATAGTAACAGTAAAACAAAGATGAGGAAACTTAAAAACTTAACAAGGCAACATAATTATAGAAACAATTTAGTTTCTCGTGGAATAAATTTGTTTCTTGTTTCTGAAAATAGTTGACTAATATGTTAGTTTTAGTTGAATAAATGGTAAACTAAAGCATGAATGATGAACAGAATGTGAGAGTTATTGATACATTGATGCACCAGGCAATGAATCCACTGCCCAGAATTTCCTGGCACCATGGCCATTATGTCTTCATCCAACTTGAATCTGATCTTTTAGCACCTTCCTTGGGGAACCAAATACTCGTAAGTCACGTGGTGAAAATTGCAACACCTTCCAGTCTGTGGGAATGTGGCGTGTCCCAGATAGTGCAAGCCATGTGGGAACAGGTGTTACATGACCCCCCATGAGCATGTGGGATGCTTTCTCTTGATGATCTGAAGACAGTTCTACAATTGTTCTGTGTTGGTGATGATGTTTGGGTGCTTAAATGCCAGAACAAAAGGGCTGTAGATTCAGGCTGGAAGATATCAAGGCCAAGTTGGTGCAGTTTTTGCAGAAGCAGCTGCCCAGGGAGTTCTTTGCAGAGGAGATCCATCATACCTGGCATGTCAATGGGATGCTTGCCTCAACACCCGTGGACACTTTAACAACCTCTGCTGTTTTGTTCAGAATAATTCCCAGACTGGTTTCATTTGAACCCTTGTGCATAAGAAAGAAAGTTGCTTTCTTGTAGTATCACATGTAAAAGTATTAAACATTTATGTTCATACTTCATATGTGCGCTGTAACTCCACTAGTTTGGGAGTATCTGTATTTGTCTAGTGAAGTGTGCTGTTGGTGTGAACATACATTTCTGTTGCTACAATTCTACCATAAAAATTATAAAGATGATATGGGAAAATGGTTGCTATAGCTGCTATACATTTATGTGTATGTAGTATTTATTGGTTTTATTATGGATTTTTAATGGTGAGAAGTATAATGATATTTTTACACATTGTGTTCATGTAATTATATGAAAGAAAATTACTTCATCAGTAAGCAGACTGTTTATGCAAACACAGATTATACTTTATTTTTCATATAAGAAATGCCAGAGAAAAGGAAGTACTTCATTAAGTCTGAAAATAGGCTGTTATTTGAGGCTGTTACTGTTGAATATGCTCTATTTTTGGTCTAGGAAAAAATTGTGTACACAAATATAGTATATAGGCCTACACAATATGTATTTTATCTTAATAATAGTTCTAAGTCCTACCAAATTATGATCTATTATTCAAGCATGTAAATATTACAGTTACAGCATTAATATTTAAGGATATGTTTAAAACAGCATAATTTAGTAACAATATTATGTCCATGCATACCAATGTTTGAAGTAATTATATCATACAATAGTACAAGAAAATGCTTCTATATAAAGGTTTTCATGTTATTGTTGCCTAACTGCTGCATGTTTACAGCATATAGTTTTCTAATATCTGTATTACTGAAATGGGCTATAGAAAAGAAATTTGATGACTACTGTTCATAATATAAGTATGAGAAAGTATGAAGCTGTCGCTGTTGTTACATTATAGTTTTTAATTTGTTTTATTCAAGAATTTGATTCTAATTAATGTCTTTTGTAGTATTTTCACATTTTAATATAGACAATTTTGTTGTAGATGTTTGGTTAGATGTTTTTACCACTGTAACTCAAGCAGATATTTGCTATTAAATTTGAATACAGGTTAACACCATAACTAAAGTCATCTGAATATATATATATATTAATATTACATTGCCCCAGGAAATGTGAGAAGGTACAATTAGTATTTGCAGGTTTCAAAGCAAATAGGTTCTGTTGGAATGTGTTTTCCACAGGTAAAATGCAACATATTGATATGTAGTTTTATGTACATTATATATTTGCCATAAAGTATATTTTAAAATCACAGTTGTTTCAAATATTATTTTAATGAAATTCCATAATTCCTGATAACAAAATTATTGGAAAAAACATCATATATGTGGCTCTAAATTGTGGTTCCTCATATTTGTTGGGATGTGTCCCCTCCAATTCACATTTCAGGATGAGAGGAGTGCAGTTGGTTTCTCTATATCAGCGTTTCTCAACTTTTTTGCCCTTGCGGTACCCTTGAAATAATATTCATGTCTCAGGGAACCCCTACATAAAAATTATTATATATCATTATTGATATCTTTCTTTATTTTTTAAGGAAAACTTAATATATTTTTTCTGATATCTGGTTTACGCAAAAAATTACTTACGTTTTTCTCAAGTTTATTGAAAATACAAAAAAACTGAAATCAAACTGCCTGTTCAAGAGACCTCACACGGAGGTTTTCATTCACACAAAAAATAAACATTAATAACCAATATCGTATATAACACATAAACAGAACGAAAACTGATAATAACTACTACAATAACTAAATCGTTTATTGACAATGTTAAAAAGGCATAAGATAAATCAAAGTAAAATGTCATATGAACAAATATATGTGTCAAGGAAATTTTATTTTTGAAGCCAATTTAAATAATAAAATTTGCTTTTCTAATGTGTAAACTGTGCTTGTCTTTTGGTACACAAATACTTAATTCGGGGTCGAACTTTAGATAAACACACACGGATTTCATCTTCAACTGAAAGGAGACGATTTCTGTCTTTGGTCTTGATACTTGTTAAATAAGAAAAAGCTTGCTCACACATGTAAGAGGTTGAAAACTGCAGCAATATATTTATTTATTTCCTATGAATGGCAGGATACTCTTCCAGAACTTGTCCAGGGCTAGGTCAGTAAATCTCATCTTGAGTACAGCTCCTGTACACTGACCACTAAAGGCGGTTTCACGCTGGCGCCGTATAGACGTCCCTAAATATATTTCTTATGATTATTATATTTCTAAATGACATAACAGGTTGAAGACTTTATTATAATACCCAAGAATTTTCCGAGAATATGTCGTACGTGTATAGTAAAATTACGAATATGAAATTAAACATAAAAATGACTCAAAAATACATTTACATATGATTAGCCTATTCATCACTAACCCCGGTTGAGAAACGCTGCTCTATATATTATGACCTAAATTATATTATTACTATGCAACAAATTTTTAGATGTTGTCAATCTGACCACTAACTTTAATATGCTGGTGCTGAGGTGGTTGTTTGTAGGGTTTGAGGTTTTCACAACAGTGAGTACAAAGAGGGTAGTCTTTTTGGTTGTAGCGCCATGTAGTCTGGTTGAAGTTTACCAACGTTTCAGATGTCCTAGCTGCCTCCACCATCAGGGCGATGTTAGTAACTGAACAAACTGTCTGCCAGTAAGAACAAGTCCCGTTAAAAGAAATATTACCAAAGTTGAAAGGTACAGCCAAGTCTGACACCAGGAATCAGAAAAACCCATTAATTTTAATCTTCGAACACAGCACAAAGGCTGGTAGGATGTCGTCACAACGCGAAATGAGGGAAGCCATCACCATGCTAGTAACACACTCCAAGTTGTTTAAATAACTCGGAAGAAACTGCGGACCTTGCAGAACCTTGATCCGGGAATGTTTTGGCGTAAAGAGCACTATTTTTTTCAGCGGAATTGTTGGCTGAGTCGAGTTCTGCTCTAGCTCAACACGCGGTACTATCACATTTTATAGTTCTGTCAGTATTAAGCTGTGTTACGATCATGCACGCAAAGACGGTCAATGTCTGCCCAACGAAAATAGATGGTTGAATCGCAGACAAAATGAAAGCTCTGGGCAGGGCAAAACTTGTCCAAGGTACTTATCGATAGCTTCCTTATTAGACGAAGACTCGTAAGCGATCGAATAGGTCTTATTTCAAACCTTCGAATAGTTATCTCGGAACAAAGAACCATAACACATTGAAATGAAAGCAACTAAGATAGTAAGCCAAGGCCAAATTAACTCGATCGGTAAGAGACTCAGAACACCGTGAGATGGTGACCCCCAAGATCATCACGATCTGGTAAGCGAAAATTGTTGCACAGCTAAAGAACCTGGCGCAAAAACTGCAGCAATTGATTAACATTCAACCCATTCCCAACCGGAATTCTGCGCAGTTACCTTTCCATCCGGTGCGCTGATTTGTTAAATAATTAACTATCCAGAGTCGGGGGTCCACAGAAACATGATAGGCCATTTGTATGCTACTACAGCGTCTGAAAACCTCGCGAGAGAGCAGGAACAAGTCGAAGACTACCCGAACTGGCAAGAACAGTCAAATAGGCCTCACGGACAACCTGCGATGTTGAAGAGGGAGGAAATACGGTATGTTCCATCACTGGAGGACTATGCACAAACGAAATCAATTTATCCACATCACTAATACACAGGACCCCACAACCACATATCTCGTATGACAGCCAATCTTTCAAAACGAAATTCGGTTTCATTGCACGAATTCTCAAAAACAGAAACTCAACCTGAAGCTACCAACAGCTGCCTCACCTTACAGCACTTATATCCGGCCGAACAAAACACAATGATGCAAATAAGTAGTGTCAGTAACATGAGCTAACCACGCACTACTACAGGAAGTGTGTGCCACCGTGGTACCACTAAACAGTCGACACGTGAATCAGCCCCTGGAACGTAACACAGACAATACCACTGAAAATACTTACCCCGGTGAACAAAGCATCGACGGATCGTCGTTTACCTAGCAAACCAGCAGCTGAAACAGGATTTTGAAAGCACGCGGATATCAAGCCTTATATGTTCAATGATCGGGAACCGAAGCGAGAATCGACCAACCACTCGCTTAGTGCCAGGGAATGCTGTTGATGACGATTGAAGACAAGGGGGGGGGGGGGGGGGGGCGCAAGCGCCGCAAAACCCTATACAGTCGAAGAAATGTAGGCTAGAAAATATCTATTATACCAAGCGAAAGTGAACGCTCGGCACGTAGGACGGCAATCGGAGTTACGACATATGGCACAGAGTTATACAAAACTCTGAATGTTCTTGTAGAAATTATACACAGAAACTGACATTCAACTAGACTGAAGATGGCTCATCGCCCTGATGATGGAGGCAGCAAGAACCTCTGAAACGTCGGTAAACTTGTACCAGACTATATGGTGCAACAACCCAGAAGACGGATATCTTCAAACTCAACGTCGTGGAAACCTCAAATCCTACACAAACTAGACTGTTATTTGTATTACATATAAGCTAATTTGATGTTTGCTTGTTTTATTTACTCATGCTCTGAGAAGATACTTAAAAGGTGCATTGAACGCACCTGCTTCTTATTCGGGAGGCCTTGGGTTTAAGTTTTGGCTTGAAGACCAGTTATCAGGACTTATGTTCGCCATGGTTTTCCTCAGTTCCTCCAAGCAAATTCCATGGTAGTACAGTGTACTAGGCTGTGACCTCCTTCCTTATATTTACCAATTCATTCGTCATTAATCATCTTGTCATATTCAATACAAACTTTAAAATTAGTCTACCTTGCTTATTTCCATTCCAACATATGTGGAATTATTTTCTGAGTTAACAGACAGAAAGAAAGTATTTTACATTCAAAAGAAAATCATTAGAATAATAACAGACACTTAAGGGACAGCCTTATGTAGAATTATTTAAGAAAATTAATATTCTTCCAGTAGCCAGCAAATTCTTGCTTTCATCATCATTTATGGTGGACATGACTGAAAAGTTTAAACACACTCTCGGATATCCACAACATAAATAAACGATACAAACATAACCTTCATGTGCCAAACACTAAACTCATTAAATATAAAAAAGGAGTGAAATTATGATATTCAATAATCTTCTCATCACTATTAAATTCTGAATCATGATATAAAGAAGTTTAAGCCAGCACTAAAGAGTATATCCTGTCTTACTCCTGCTACATAGAAGAGTTTATCTCATCCAAAAATTCTCAGCAGTTATAAATACAAGTAAGCAATAATGGTTACGCTTTCTTGTGTAATTAATATTTGTATTAGAAACAAATTGTATTTGTGCTGACATGTTCTACATCCTTGTCTTAAGCCTATTAAGGATGTATGAAATGAAATAAATTCTATTCTATTCTCCTGTTCTAAGTGATCTTTTTTATTTAAAGACTACATTAAATTTATATAAAACAGACCATGTATTTTTAACATGTTTATGTCATATCTTTATATATTACACAAAGTAAATAAATATGGTATAATGGAGATAAAAGTAGGAAAGGCTGAAAGAGGACGAGGGATTAAGATACAAAATAAAATGTTGCACACTGGATTTCAACTAGCTCTTTACACTAGTAAATTTATATTTAGTTTATATTGGAGTGCAATGTTGCTATTGAATTAAATAACATTGTTATCATTAGTTCCTTTTATACAAAAAATCAAAAAGCAAGCATTACTGCTTCATTAAATAAAAATTCATGTAACAAAAATGAAAAATAATAAACACAGACATGTAATGAAATACTGAAGCTCATAATATTGATCTGTTGTGTGAAGATGGCTAATGATAATTTTGTCATTATATTTAATGCTAACCTCAGAAGACTGAATATCTGACACTAGCAGGTGGAATAGGTCCTCTTCAGAATGTGGGACATTCAGGGAATACTGAAACAAATTTTGCAATACTAAGAATGTAGATGATGCAAAAGCTCAAGGCTGTAATCCAGCTGTTAAGTATACTAGCCACAAAATTTTGTTTTCCCCTCATAAGATTTTAACTGATTGCTCGCATTTTATCGTAATGAACACAAGGTGATCAACCCTGAACACGGAGACGTGTTGGAATGCTAGTATCTACCTAGAAGTTCATTACCCAAATGATGATCATCAAAACCTTCACCCTTCACCTCAAATCTTGCTACAAATGGTAACGATGGAGCCAGTGGACCACCCATAAGACACAATACTACAGAGGTCCTCTTTGCTTTTCACATCACTTACAAAATGCAGCACATTTATATAGTGATTTTCTGTGGCTTGTAAAAAAATGGTAGATTTGCTTATTGACTTGCATTTAGCAAAGGAAGAAAATTATTACATTAAAAAAGATTTTAAATTAGATAAGAAACAATACAAAATTATGATTAAAAGCAATTGTTGTATTGCAGTTATTTATCATGAACAATACTGTAAAAAGTAACATTTAATCCAATTGAAGTGCAATTTGATTAAAAGTCAGAAATTTAAATACAATCAACAACCTGTACACGGGACACTTAAATTTTGCATGATAAAGCTTAAGGGGAAGAAAAACTATAATGTTTTTTTTTCTTTTTTGGTACAAGTCATCAATATATTACATCTAGTCTATCATGACATTTTATACAAGTACTAAAACTGAAAACTTGAGTACCATCTGCTACAGGAAACTACATTCCTTCCTTCCATGCTAATGATTATGCATTACTGTGCATCAATTAAGTGATTTTGAAACATGTTGGGTAACAGTTCTGAAGTCAAGATTAGAAGTGTAAGTATAAACAATAGGTCCGCAGTGGCCGCGCGGTCTGAGGTATGGGCTTTCTGCTGCTTGGTCGCTGGGACCGTGGGTTCGAATCCCACTCAAGCCATGGATGTTTGTCCACGTTTTTCTGTGTTGTGCTGTCCTGTGTACAGGTAGAGGCCTTGCGACGGGCCGATCCCTCATCCAAGGAGTCCTACCGAATGTCTATAGATCAAGCCAACGAAAAGTTGGGACCCGGCAGTACTCTGGCATTTGAAGAACGGGTTGTTCCCAGTATCCAGTATAAACAATCAATTTCTTAGTAAAAACCAGCCTACTGAAAGATTAATGCATACATCTTAAAAATACATAAATATGTCACACACATAAAATTACATTCCAGTCACATAGTTACAAAATAATTATATAAATATTATACTCTTTTATGAAAAACTGAAATTTGATCAATGCAGTTGGAGTTCAAAATAAAAAAACAAAGACAGCAAATGAACTTCTTCAGAGTTGAGGTTTCCACAGTAATAAAATTATGCCATGTAGTCCCACCCTGAAGATGGAGGCAATAATGTTGGTAACCAACCCAAAGACTATGCAGCATCATAACCGAGAAGATCATACTCTAAATTATGTTGTTTGGTATATTAATATGATTTATAATATTACTGGATGTATTATAAATTATTATTGTTGTTGTTATTGTTGCACTTACAAAAGGAAAGTGAGGTGAGGAAGGGAAACAAAAACTTTAGTCTATTCCTAATATAATGAACCAAATATTTACCTGCTTTCCAATAAGCAAAACTGATAATTGCATAAAACCACTGAACTTTTACACAGAACACATTAAAATGAGAAAACAGTTAAAAATTTATCCTCCTACAAAAAAATAAAATAAAACTGCATCTCAATTAATTATAATTAATTTCTAGAAACAAACATATCTTCATGCTGTTCCTTCAATTGTTTGTGACCTGTATTTATAGTGACCAACATATGCATATGCAACCAGTACAACCTGCCTCTTTTGTCTTGAAAATGTAATAAACTTCTAGTTTATCAACCGACAGTTTGGTACTGTACCACTTCATAAGCAATTTGAGACCACTGTGCCATAGGCAGACACTACTTCATCACTTTGCCCAAGTTATCTAGGGCCGCAACTTCTGCATCATTTTCTTATTTTCCTTGTATCTATAAAAGTGACATACTACATATTTTGCAAATTTCTGACAAACAGATGGAACTATTTGATTATTCTCCTGGGTACCAGTGAATAGCAGATATATCTGTTATTATAAATATGAGTTATGCTGTTGATATGTCAATCACACAGTAGGAAAACTGCATTCTCAAGACATGATGAAACTTCCTCCAAGTCTTCCCTTAGCATGCAGGGATGAATATTAAGCAAATAAATTATTTAATGTTATTTTTTAACAAAGAATGTGATTTTTCTTAATTCACCAAAGATAAAATTCAGCATGCAGCTGAAGAAATATTCACGGGGCCAAAACATACTCTCACGACTTCTAAAGACTGATATCAAAATCTTCCACCTCTACATTCGAAACACGTATGGAGTTCTGCATAGTCATGTCACTGGGTGATTCAAGTTCAATGCCTTCTAGTTTGTTTCTCACAACAGACAATTCATTATCAGATTCCTGTCCTCCAACTTTTAAAGATGGATGTCTATTTGTAAGAATTATTTTTGTATACTTGAGGGCTGCTGGTTGATTAGGGAGTGGCTGCTTTTGTGCAGTCAACTTACCAATTGTGTGCAGAATCCTTTGAGTCTTCTGAAGTACTGGTCTGCCACCAACAGTATTTGCTTTCTCCCTAGAATTCCCACTTTTAATCAACACAATATTTTGGGCAGACATGGCAGGTTTCAAAATATTGGACATTTGATCTGTTATGTCATCTTCTAATGGAAACGAGATTGTGTCTCCTGTAGTCAAGACAGAGGAAGGGCTGCCTTCAGCAGTACTTGCATCAATTGGTACAACAATTGGAGTGCTGAGCACTTCAGGCTCTGACTTGCTACCAGTGAAGAGCGAATCATCATCTTTTGCAAAGATAATTGGAAGTTCGAGTATTTTAGCTGGTGTTAAAGTATCATCATCTTCTTCTTCCTCTTCATCCAGTGTGGTTGAAGATGTTTCCAACAGTTTACCTATCTTTGGAGGTTTTGGTCCAGAAATTGTAGAGTCTGGTCTTTTCAGACGTCCAGATGGCACAGTATATGTAGTAAGCTTTGGTCCAGTCATTCTCATTTGCTGCTGTGCCAAAGCCTGTCTAGAAGCAGAAGATACACTCATTTTGGGTATGACAGTGAGAGAACGCTGACCAGCAGGGTTACGCTCACTAGTGGCAGTGGTACCCAAAGGAAGGATTGTAATTGGAGATGGTGCCACACCGGACAGAGGTACCAGTACTGAACTACTACTCGTTGTATGAGGGGACTCTGCTAACATCACCACATTTCCTCCACTTGTTGCTCCCAGCATGCTCTTTCCACTTGCACCAGTTCCTGAGGTCAGTACCGTTAATTTGGACAGATCCAAAGTTCGACCCATGCTTGACAGCACTCTAGTGGATGTCACCACTTGACTCCCACTTGATACAAAGTTCTGGAAATTGTCTTCATTTCCCAACACTGAAACACACATGACAGAAGTATAATTAATTGGTGTGTGTATACATAAACTTTTAGTAACATTAAACAAACACCATATAATGGAGTAAACCTTGTGAAAAGGTAATAGTCACTTAGTTAATCAAGAAATTCACCACCTTTCATGGAACCTGAAAGTTCATTATCACGTTCATGAGAGCTTGTCACTGGATCCTGTCATCTCAAACAGATGTATCCAGTCCACATCTTGGCACCTTATTTCTTTAAGATCTACTTTTATATTATCCTCCCACCTACTCCTGTCTTTTAAGCAATCTCATCCACACAAATTTACTGACCAAATTTTTATGTTTTTATGAGTACCATCTGAAATTGTATAATATTATTGGCATTACTGTACAAAAACTCAGTAAAAGATATTAGTGAATGTTTGCACAACACGCACACACAGAAAACCACTCACCATATGCTGCCAGTGGACCCAATCCCAAGCCATTTAAAATCAGTCAGCACCCTCACAAATTTTTTCTCTATTATCAATTTTATTAATATCTTCCCATCTTTTTCTAATTTATCTAAATGGTCACATTAAAGAGGGTTTCCTAAAAAAATTGCCTAACTTCTATAAGAATATCAGAAGATAATCATTAAGTTTCTCATTATACAAAAAACACCATTCCCAAATTAATTTCTGTTCAGTCTAAACACTTTCCTTAGCACTTTATTTTCAAATACAGCAATGCCCACACCAGCCATGAAGTTCATCTATGCACTGTTTTCCTTTTGTGTTCAGTTTTACCAGCCCTTATTTTCAATTTATGTGCATGTACCAGGACATTTGCTACAAGCAGGGCTTTAATGGTCAGTTAGATCCAGTCCACATCCCATTTATATAAGATTAATTTTCATAGCATCCTCCTATCTGCCTAAGCCTCCCAAGTGGCTTCTCCCTTCAGGTTTTCCAACAGAAATGTTATGTATTAGCCTGTGATATGAGTTGACAGTAGCCATGGTCCCCTAAGCCAATAATTTCTTATACAGCCTTGGTCTTGAGAATGCATTTTACAGAAACATAATCACTGGAGTTGGTGAAGGACTGCATATCTGCAAAATGACTCTTTCATACCTGAATCTGATATGTTATATTCTGAAACATAAGCAAAATAACAGCAGTTCAAAAACTTAATTTATTCCAAACTTCAATTTGAACCTAATACATCTTTGTTAGCCCATTATTATTCTTAAACAATACCCATATAACCTTTATACCAAACAAATGTACACTATATAATAACATATGAATAATTTAAATGTCTTGCAATTTTATAATTCCAAAATATACTTTGTAGAAAGATATAAAACACAAGTGCAGAAATTTTCTTTGGTTTTACCATATACTATTATCATATAAACATTAGCTTTAAATTTACAATTGAACTGCTGAAATAACTACAGATTCTTTAGAAATGTGTAAGTCCATGAAAGGCAGTGAAATTATTTTTTCATTAACAAACATCTTGCAGGTCGATATCAAAAGCTTCTGGTTCATTGGCTAACTAGTCTGATCATCACAGACCAATTTGAAATCCTGAAATATGACTCAGAGGTAATATCACAGGATACATTTTACTGTCTTTGTAAAATAATAGAACAGTCTTAATACTCAAACTCTTGAGGAAATACCACAGAGAACTGACTCTGCTGGTGTTATCATAAAAATATCCATAATGTCCTGCCATATGGAAGAATATCTTAAGTACACTAACAAAAAGATGAATAATTTTGTTTATAACAATACTTACTGCTGTTGCAGTGGTCAAAGTTTTGTACAACAGAAAAATACAATTCAAAATCAACATATATCTTCTTCTGTAACACACATAAGGGCCAAACATGGTTATGTAACAAAGGCTACAATAGATGACAGGGTTTCAGCTCTGCCAGCTTGAGATGAAACATTCACAACAAAAACAATGACATAATGCATCACTACAGAATATACAACTGTATATTCCCCTCTCTCTTTGACTCCACTGCACAAATAAAAAAGATGTAACAAACCAGATTCTTGCATTCCTGACAACTGCAGATGTTTCTACTAATAAAGGAGGAGTTAAAAATTAATCAGGTTGTGCCACCTACCTCATTGGTTGCTAAAAGGTTTTCCATCATGAAGACAGTGCAGTACTCACATTTAAGAGACATGTATGTAGTTCCATTTCCAGGGAGTAAATAATTATGCCACAGATTTCACTGTTCTCAGTTCCTCATTAGTGCCACGATACTACTTAAAATAGGCCACAATGCTTCCTCTGACATGCTTTCAAATCCAGGGTTCATAATCATCCAACAATATATCATGACCTGCTACATACTCATGGCAGCTTATCATAAAAAAATTAACACATCATCTGCAGTGTTGGAACTGAAGTTGCACTAATCATACGAAAATTGTAATTCAAATCTTACATGTATGAGAAGAGATGACAACAAAAATTATCAACTTACCTACTTTCAAACATGTTGAAGATAATTTACAATTGTTTTATGCATGTGTGAAAAACAGCTCCTTACTCTGACAGAAGAGCATAAATTACAAGCTTTTAAAAGGACAGTTGTTTAGCACTACAAAGGGGATGCTCCAATAAAAAATCTGGTCCACATGCCCCATAGGCAATAATGAAAACAGATCTTTCAGTTGTTCTGCATTAAGTAAAGACACATTAGGTTCCCTAGTGAATAATTAATGTTATAAATAACTACTGGCATATCAAACATTCTTATATACCAAAAGCACATAAGCACACAATTTAAAACATTTAAATGCAGTCTGACGTATGAATATAACTCCTCCCTATAGAAGCATGCAATTCTTTTCCATAAGTTTATGTGACTGGAGTAACCTGACACAGTTCTCATCTAAAACCTGAAGTTATAAATTTTAAATACATACTAAAGCACATGCCTAAACATCACCTCCAATGATAAAAAATTTGTGATTAAGATAATGTATCCAAAAAAATATATAAAGCAAGCATTAATTGCAGAATGACTTATTACTATTTCTTCACAGGTTATTATTACTATGATTATTATTGCTGCTGCATGTCACTGTATCATTCCAGTAGACAGAAGACATCCCAGACCGTTCCTAAATGGTTTGTGGCACACACATAATGGGACGTAACACTTAAATCAAATCTTGTATCCAGACAGTTCTACTGCATATAAAAAGATTCATTATCACTCGAGTATTTCTGAGGCACAATATGTTGGAGTATTTGACTGGTGGAACAATTTATTTATTTACAGTTTGTCTAACAATGCTTACAGTAGCTTAGATTATATTGTGACAAAAAAGTATAACAGCAAATAATGAATTGGAAAGGATATGGAAGGACATGGTCATGACCTAATTTAAGGTACAATCACAGCATTTGCCTGAAGGGACAAAGGAAAACCATGGAAAACATTACTCAGGATAACCAATCTCTAGGCTGAGATCTGTACCCAGGGCCTTCTGAATAAAAAGCAGAGGTGCTAATCACTCAACTGCAATGTTTGGTGGGTGGTATAAGAACAAACAAATAAATAAATATACAAACCATGCAGTCTCAGGAAAATGCATGATGTTTTATTTTTATCTGTACAGCTGTTCACCTAACATTCTGTTTAATGCACAAAAAACTTGTACTGCATTATTTGCATCACTTTTAGAAACTTCTTCAACAAGTCTGAAGGTAAAGAATGTTAATAGGAGTCAATAAAATGTACAGCTCTATTAGATGCCGGTAAGGATGCTAGTCTAGAAACAAACACAGAGAAAACTAATTACATGTTCATATCAAACATTTGCATTGCTTACTTCCTTAATGGTGGTAAATCCATAACCTTTGCAACCATGAGACAGTAGTCATGTTCCTCTAAAAGATTAGGCATCAAGTATTAACTGAACACCATCGTGTATCTATCAGATATAATCAAAACTCTCATACCCCAGCATCAGTCTTGAAATATCTTAACAAAATGTTCAAGTCATACCTTGAAGATTTATCAATTTTCTCTATTTCCTGATAATATGTCCTTTGACATCCTACCAGTAACAAACTGGAGATTCCTTATGACCAAAAAAGCCCATCCTCAGCAATGATTACCATTCAGAAATCCAGAGAAAGGAACATCTGGCCAATATACCTAACTTGTATTCTGATAATTCTCTAATGAAGTAATACTGGCATATAATACAATCCACCATTATGCATTTTTCTGGAAAAAATACCTGAACACACAGTGAAATCCTATGAAATTCATGAACCAACTGAAGAACGAGTAACATAGGTGCCCAGATATATTGCGGCCTCAATATCAATTTATAAAATAAAAACAATCTCATTAAGCTCATTCTAATGGGTAATGAATATGAAAGTGGCTGAAATACATTATCTTGAAGTCTGTCTCCTATATGTATAGCACAATTTACAACACCAAGATAATCCACTTTGTTGCCATAATTAGAGCTGATAATTCTTTTAACTTAAAAAAGGTAAGCAAATCACTTAAAAATGTTCACCTCCTGTTCACTAGCCAAGCAATACACTCCACCATAAAATAAGCTACCACACTGTGAAGGAAGTTCAGAGGATATGATGTGATAAACAAACATTTCTCATTGGCTACAATATGTATGGGGCATGCTACTCAGATTATGGAATGCAGACTTTTCTCAATAGAGTAAGGAAAGGCAGAAAGGCACAGAAAATGCATTAAGATTAAATTAAATTTAATTAAAATTGCAACTGTAATTGATGCAAAGTCACAGAAAAAACAGGCACAAGTAGTTAGGAATTGCTTGCTATGATGAAAGTGCTAAAAAAGTCCTCATTTTATGTGACATTCTTCCACATATCTGATGTTACGAAATTTGCAGTGCTAATGACTGATGCACTATAATAAAGTTTTCATTATAGGCCATATTTATTCTACTGTAGTTACAATGTAATAACAATTTTAATAACAACCCTAAAACTAATTCCGTCATTTTGAGTGACCCATTTACCCATCCCAATCAAGACAAATTTCATTCACACATAACCTACTTCCTCAATTAATTTGTTTACTCTTCATGTCATATAAGAGAAAACAGAAGAATAAATTATGCAACAATGAAAAGGTTTAAAATTAATGCAAACTTAACAATGAATAACAATGAATGACAATGAATTACAAAAGTTGTACTTACCATTTACATTCTTCAGTGTACTCTGGTGTCCTGGATTTGTTTTCAAAATCTTGTCACCCTAATGTAGGTAGAAGTTTAGAATTTACATCTCATCTCAACCTACAACGAACTGACCTGGAAGGAGCTCGAGGACTCTGTACTCTTTTCATTTTACCTTTAAGTTGGTGTGTGTCAGCTGATGTAGAAAGTGTTGAAGGTGCCAGTAAAACACTGGAAGCTGATGATGTCACAATCCTGGTGCCTGCTCCTCCTTGAAGAAGTGAAGACAACGTTGTCAGAGTCCCACCACCAGCAGTTCTTGATACAGCGCGTCCTCCTAGCAACTGCTTAGCTTGCAGTTGAAGTACAGTGGCTGTAGTGGGAGTCACCCCCCTACCAATGGACGTTGTTACTGCAGGTGTCAAACCCCGACTAGCCGGAGTGGATACGGTTGATGTCGAAGGTACAGACGCAGAAGTGTCAGAAGAGCTGAGTGCTGTATTAGAATTACCAGATGATACCAAGGTACCGTGGATTGTGAGGGAAGTGCTACGTGTCCTCTCCATGTGGTCTCTGCCTGCTTCACTTGCATTATGTACAGATGTAATGGGTGATATGGAAGCAGAGGTAGAGGATGGAGCAAGGCGTATTGGCCCAATTGGAGCCAAACTAGCGAGGGATCCAATATTCACTGTGATACCAGCTGCACTGCTTACCTGCAACATTAAAAACTTACTGATGGCAAACACAAACACAAAAAAGAAGATAACATAGTCTTCACCACCCACTAACCTTGTGCACATTCAAATGAGAACTGGATTCGACCCTGTAATTTTCTTTACATATCACATTCAATAACAATTCATATATCACATGCCAAGATCAAGCACAAGATAATTTTTTATCCCCCTTACCAATTTTAGTTAATGAGAAACAACATTTTTCAAGCCAGTATTTTAATAATATGCACATTTTAAGTGTGGTTTTGTAAGGTTAACCTTTTAACAATTTTGTTTACACTATTTGTGTACACAAACTTTCTTTTACAAATACTGCCATATTACACACACAAGACATCCCAACGTTGGTAACTATTTATATGGAGGTCACGCTCATACCAACATCAGAATGCTTTGCTATGAGGAATGATCTTTCAACAAGCAATCAGAAAAACAATTTCAATGCAGTTTCATATAGTATAGCATGTCAAAGCTACTATACAGTAGCTACAACACTGAAATTAGTTTTCTAATTTATTTTTCTGAATGTAAATTATCACAGATTGGGCAAGTATGCATTACATGAACAAATGTCCTATTACATATACTCTGTCTATTCTGTGTTGGGATCTGCAACACTCCTTACACAGGCACAGATAGTATCCCTTCACAGAACAGACAGCTTTAATCAACAGTATTTACTGTAATGTAAATGTCCTCATGCATAGCTTAAAATTATATTCTGAATGAATTTTAGCTGTCTGTTGAAAGTGTCTTAATGTTACTTCATTCTGGTTTTTGTCTACTTACTGGACTCGAGGAATTCAATCCATGGCGAATCTGACCCGCCCATTTAGACTCCTGTGATCCTGATAAGTTTACAGGATTCAGCAACATTTTCTGTGCAGATGTCATTCTAGATTTACGACGTGGAACTTGCACTGAAAAAGAAACTTATAATTTTCTCCAACTGTAAAATAAGTGCCACAGGTTCATCTACAATTCATAAAAATTACATGATTTTTGCACATGTACATTCATGAAGTACAAACTGTATTAGACATTATGATGCCTGCAGAGTTAAGGTTAAGGAATTTAACAAAAGAGGGATGATAAGCATAATTCACAACCAATGATGTGAGTTGGCATAACATCTCTTTTATCAATCCCTACCTGGGGCAACCAATGTACCCACCACTGATACTAGAGTTGGTAAGGTGGTTAGAGATTGCTTACTGGGTGTTACAGCAGCAGACGCAGCAGCAATAGCTGCAGATGCTGGTATTGTTGTGGAATTTCCATTAAGCGGAGTTCCTGGTAACAAACATTAAAGTGCAAAGTAATATCTGCTGGTAAATTAAAAACTTATTATGCAGTAAGGGCATATGCAGACACTGAAAGGAAAAAGAATACCAGAAATAGATAGCCTCTTGACATACCAAACACAATACAGAAAAAATTCTGTTACAAACTAAAATTTATTCCTTTACTGTAAGAGCTGTTTCAGCATTACAGACATTCAGTGCTAACTTGTCACAACCAACAACCAATTTATAAAATGGCATAAAATCATAATAACCAGATATGATCAAACATAACTTAACCAGAAGTGTGTGGATGAGGGTAACAACCATAAATGTTCTGGTAAATGCTTATGCTAATCAATGCCATATATAAAATAACATATATGTGAGATATGATAAAGTTGATTTCCATAAACATATAGTTAGCTGAGACAAAATACTGAGTGATATTAATGAAGAGTTACAAGAATTTTACTGAATTACTAACTGACAAGGTCAGATAATTGGTACAGGTGAACACAGGAACAAAGAAAAAGCATTCCAGATACAAGCTAGCCATTCAACTGCTTAAATGGAGTGATACACCACTTCCCAATCAAGTGGTATTAAGAAGGCTCAGAATTAAAATCACAGAAAAAATACTATCCATAATTTCAAAGCAAATGAAGCAATATTTTTAAGATTTTCCTCTATTTTGAGTTATGTGCATTGGTCCCCCATCCATTACCACACCACAACTGAGTTCATTGTATACAGAATTAGTACTAACCTGGACGAGACCTTTTGCCTGCAGGAGAGGATGGTTCATTGTCCAATGAAGTGGCAGAAAGCTGTTTGCCTTTACGTTCTACTTTTCCTGCTCCTCCCTGTCCTGCTGCTGGCACAGATTGAGCAGGCGTGAACATGTGGGAAGCTCTTGTTGGAGGCTGGTATGGGTGCATCAGAATACTACCCAAAAAGTCACCCACTTCATCCTGCAAATGAAAACATGTCTTCATGCTTCAAAATGAACAGTGTGTGTTTCATCTGTGTATGTTTGTGCCATAAGCCTTCATATTATTTACTTGCCACCGTGTCTGAACTACCCATGGGATCCACCCAGCCAGAGAAAGATCCCCCTAAATCACTGAATGAAAGGATTTATGGCCCACATTCAATCTGGATGTGATGGCAAAGAGAAAAATTCACACTTCCACTGTCAATAAAACATCAGTCATTAAGCAAGTATTAGTCACTTTTGTAATGGAGTTATTCTGGTTCACATCAATCAAGAATATAACATTTTGAAAAGTAATAAAATTACATAAAAAAAGTATCAACATTTGTTAAGTTTCAGAAAATCTCACTGTGCTTTAGCACATTAACAGCAGCAGAAGGTTAAACAATACCACAAGTGCTCAAAAGTATTTAATGATAGAGAGAAAGAACAATCTAAAGCTGAATACAATGAGAGGAGAAGAGGAGGACAGGAAGAAGTTTGCATATTACAGAGAAATGGTTTTCTTGTGTCCCTTTTACTTACAAGAATACATCGGTCAATCATGCTTTGAGTAACACCTTCCATTAGTTTCTTTGTTTTGCCAACTCTTAGTTGATCATCAGCTGATCCCACAACCACTAGTCCGGTCTCCACTCTCATACGTTCTCGAATATCCTCCACATCTTCCTGTCTGAAGTACATAACATAATAAAACTGATAGTAGGTAAAGTAAAAGAAAGAATTTAAAATAACTGGTGTACAGGGACACAAAAAGTATCCCTTTTGACACTCAAACTGCAAGTACGTCATCTTCACAGATCCTATAGGACAGATTTCCACTACTGCAAAACCAATGATTCATCAATAGTCTGTCACTGCACCTCAACCAGTTGACACCTTTACTCTAAGATCAATTTTCTGCATTACAGTCCAAACCACACTTAAGCACAGAACTAAAATTTATGAGAACACAACAGCACAAAAACAGAAGCATACTGAATACTTTCAAACAGTGCAAAAGGCACACAGAGATTGAGCAGACTGAGAGGCTGTGCTGTGCAAGAGCTGCTACTGGCTACAATTCGTGTGACTCTGCAAGCTTGTCCTTTACTGCATATTATTTCTTTGTCCGACATGGTAAACAATGGACTAAGCACACTACAATTTACTTCCACCAGCTAAACATGGCTTTCATCAATTTATGTTTGCCGGCTTTGTAATAACTCTCCACACTCCCTACCATTCATCAAGCAAAAAAACTTACGAGACAGCTACTTTAATCATGCAGCTGATGACAATGAACACAAAACTGGCTACACATAAGCTGGAATGCACAGTACTTTCCCTTCAACACTAATGTAAAATATAAAATGTGGGTAAATCCTTAAATAAAGAAACACTAAATGAAGGAAAATAATACACTAGTTACATAAAGCTTCAACTGAGACTGAAAATAAGGTCCACTAAATGTGGGAACTTATAATTGATGTTTCACTGTACTATCAAAAGAAAATATATAATTCTACCATCAGGACCTTTCGTTCAGAACTGCTCTCCTAATGTCAGATAACAAAAACATATAAAAAAAATCAACAATTTACATCCAAAATCATATCTGTTTGATCACTTAAAGCCTATGTAAGAATTTCAGTAAAATTTACAACACATACCGAGCCATGGAAGCATTCTGACCGACAACAAAGAGAACAGGACAATGCAGATCCAACAGCGTGTCATTTGGTTCCCCTCGTTTCCCTTCCACAGTAAATACGGGAAAACCAAGGCATACCACGGCTGTCACCTGATCCAACAAGGCAACCTAAAAATAGATTATACTTTACATAATTAAAATCCATAAATATTATAATAAAAGGAACCTACCTTTACACAAACATGAAGAACACATTTTAACCCTTTAACTCTTGCGGATGGAAAAATTCCACGCTGCAGAAAGGCAAGCTGTGCGCTGTGAATGAAACTGTGCATTCACTGAATAAATACACAGAATGCTGTAACACTTTTTTCATTAATGGAAATGTCAAGGCCTATGATTAAAATAAAATAAAAAAAACGGTAGAATAATAAAAGAACTTCAGAATTATTGCCACATGGAACAGAAAAACAATGTTTACTATGCAATCAAATATATGTATATATAAAAGAGTAATTAAATCAATTAGCGAAATATGCTAACAATTCCTCTTGCTTACTTGACATGCTATAGCAGCACCAGTATTCCATCCTATGAGAATAAGAGGTCTTCCTGGAAAATCAGCTTTCACTTCACTAATCTTTGATCTTGTAACTGCTATCATTTGATCAAGACAAATAGTCATTGTCATACGACTAGTACTAGGTCCTGTTGGCATAATCACTGTTATAACTTGGCCTAGTGTAGAGAGATGTGCAAACCATTGCTGTGCTCGAGTAGTCTGCATCAAACCGCTATTTCCACTGGAGGGAGCTATTATAAGGATGGGATTGCCAGGCAGTTTGCGCTGAAAACAAAACAAAATGCATATGCATCATGCAAACATCCCGAATACAACTCTGTAATAAATTTTACCAACAAGCAATTAACATGTTATATGAATGTTGTAGTTCAGTGTTACTGTAAAATACCATCCATATTTGTTGCAAGTCGGTTACAAAGCGTGACAGAACACTTCTGAGGGAAGCCTGCAATTTTATAATAATTTTCTTCTGTTAAAAACAACATACATAAACTTAGGTTCATGACCTGATGGGACATGGAGAAAACTGCATAATGATGATCTTAAAAATCTGTACTCCTCCCCCAATATTGTCAGGGTGATTAAGTCGAGAAGAATGAGATGGGCGGGGCATGTAGCGTGCATGGATGGGGCAAGGGGTGTGCACCGGGTATTGGTTGGGAAGCCTGAGGGGAAGAGACCGCTGGGGAGACCTAGACGTAGATGGGAGGATAATGTCAAGCGGGATCTATGGGAGATAGGAGTTGAAGGCAGCTAGATTTTGCTGGCCCAGGACAGAGACTGGTGGAGGGCTTTGTTTAATTCGGTGGTGAACCTTCGAGTTCGGTAAGCCATCTAGTTAGTTAGTTAAGGTTCATGACACAATGAATGGGGTCACACCAATGATTCACAATAGAGAAGCATGTATGGTGATGTGTTAAACACTTCACACAACCATCAAACTGAAGGAATGCTCCCTTACTAACACCTACAACTGTTTATTTAACATAATTAAAGCTGTGATATTTGAGGTTTTCATTGTGCTGTCTTCAGGATTATGATGCCATGTAGTCTTGTCTTGATATGAAGACAAATTTAAAACCATATTAAGATAGATATATTTTTTAAGTATCTTGGATGTCAAAAATAATATTTATAGCCTTGTTAAATGTATAACTGTGATATCACATGTGCAATGAAATAAGTGCATACCTACACCCACACATTTTACTTATATTAGAGTATCTCACTATACTAACTGGTTTATGTTGACTCAAACTGCCAGCCGCAGGATCCCACGGTCTCTTCAGTAAGTTGTTGAGGTTCTCAGCACTTGCTGGTCCTGTTTTGCTTGCCAAGGTTGAGACAGCAATCATTTTATCTACCAATGTTGGAACTTTGGCCTTCAAAGACTGAAACAAATGAATGCTATGACAAACATTCCTCTGAAACACTGAAGTTATTACAATTATTAAAACTGACCTACACAAATTAAATTTAGAATGTTTAGCATAGTTTAAAACTGGTATCTGGAAACTGACAGAGAAGAGGAAAGGATGCGAGAAAGAGTGGAATTGCATACCTTAAAAATAGTATTAAATCATTTGGAAATAAAAAATGGATAGGATATGGCTTATTCTTAATAAAGAGGTGGCTTACAAGAGAGTAATAAATTGTGATATACAGTACAATTAAGGATTATAGAAAAATACTTTATACAATTATATATAAACAGTAAAATAAAATCAGCAGTAAATAACTGGAAATATAGAAAGGGGAAGTTCATTTATAGCTATAAGAATATACATGGTAAACCAATAGAATAGCACCACTACAGATAGGTATAGTACAGCTACAGATCACAAAAAACTAGTGTTATGCAGACAGTATTCTGTACAGACAACTCAGTAAATGACTGACTGGCTGAATAGTTTTGAAGGAACAAAAGAATAAAAAAAATACATGTATCAAAGATATTTTCATGCATTCATACTTATTGTCTACATCTACTGAATGAAGTTTTGCCACATTTTATCTACAAAATAATAGTCACTGTAATGTTATCTGACATCTCATATAATATTAAAAGCATCCACTAATGACAATATTTTATGACATTTAGCAAATTTATAAATTAGTTACCATTCTGAGACATTTCATCATGTGGTCTGGAAGAAGTTTACTAACATTTCAGAGGTGCTTATGCCTCCATCATCAGGGCAATGATTTTGAAAACAGAATGCACCTCCAATACATCAGTAAACTTCTAGCAGACTACAATAATACTCACCTGAAGTACATCAAGATAGGCAGCAAGATACTGTCGACTAAGATTCTCGATCAGAGTTGCATGAAGCCACTGGGTAAGCCGTATATCCCAGCCCACACTTGCAAACATTTGACGTACTCTGCGAACCGTCTTGTCTACGGCAATACGGCGAAGCACTGGCTCATTCCAATTTCCTGCTTGAGCTAATCTGGCCAAACGATCCGCTTGCAATAATCTTACCATCTTGTTAAATAAACGGTTTTGAACAGGAGTCCAATTAACACTGAAACATGATTAAAGCAAATGGTACTTTAACCATTTTTGTGATCTGTAATTAGAGGGTTTAAAAAATAATAATAAAAGTAACAGAACTGCCTTTACATACGAGGTCTGACAATTATACTTTCAAGCTGACCTGACATGCCAGCACAAGCTGTATTAAATAAGGTTAAAAAAACACTGCAATCAATACATTTTACATTCATTTACCATTATCAGTATATCAAAAACACATAAGACAGACAAAAGTTCAAGTTTATATATCTCAAGGCTGAAAGGAAAAGTTTTGTCTATACTATTACATTTATAAAGCAAATGAATTCAATAATACACATTTAAGTAGTTATGGCAACTACAGCTATGATAGGATATCATCATTACATACCGTGATACACGTTCTTCCCATTCATCAGCATCACCATCTTCTTCACGTCTTACAAAATTTACATGTGTTTCACACTCTTGCATTAGAGGTCGAACTTTGTTCATATCGTATGGTGGAACTGGTATCGCTACATCGCCATCCACATCAACTTCCTCTTCAATTCTAAAATAAAGATAACTGTGTTTATTATAGTTTAGGCATATGGTTTTCAGTCATATTGTGACTAATGGGATGAACACATTTATCTTCAATCAAACATAGAAATGAAGATGGCAACCATTAAGTACTAATAAATGTGAATTTGATATCAACAATAATGTGCCAATGCATCCTTTGAAGAGATGTTAAAAGGTGAATTTCACTTACACATATCTGTCTGCTGTAAAGGCCATGATATGCATTACATATCAAGCAGAAACCAATGAGATGGCAAGCCAATTGCACTTTTTCTCACAGATATTTCATATGTTATCATATATGAGTTCATCAAATGAAACCAATTTGGAATTGTTTTGGGTAATAAAGCAAAGCCCATTAAAAAGTCCCCAACAGTGCAAAGGGAGGTATTCCATTGATGTACCAGCCAACAGCTTCACTACACAAAAAAATCCTGAAAACCCAAATCTATGGCTCTTTAGCTAAGGCATTCAATAACAGACAAAAATCTTGATGAATGAATGGTTAAATTATCAATACATATATTATACATTAACACAAAAAAGAAACATCCTAACATGCTAACAAGGGTAGTCATTATGCTTCAAGTCAATTCTTATCATCATGTGGAATGCACTATCCAGAGCACATTTTGCTCCATGTGCCAGAAGGCATCTGACCATCCCCATACAGCATGGACCTATAACAATGTGACTTCCATTAGTTCAGTTCTTCCCCGAAGAAAATGATAAAGGCCACAGACTTCAGCCAGATAAAGACCTTCAGGGTATGGTAGTGCAGTTGTTCCAGCAGTAGACAAAGGAGTTCTTTGCAGAAGGGACCCATCACCTGGTATGTCAGTGGGATGCCTGGCTCAGAACCGAAGGGGACTATTTTTAATGGTCTCTACTCATTTGCCCAGAACAAACATTTGCCATGACAAAAATCATCATAAAACCAAAAAACTGTATATAGGGTCAGGAAAATACAATTGCATGAATATCAGAATTTCAAACTTTGGCTGTTCTTAATGTTATACAATCAAAAACGTTAAGAACTGTGTTCTACTATGCCTTCAACTATAGCATTAACTTACAAAGAAAGAGTTGGTTGTGTCCAAGCTGCAGTAGGCTGAACAAAAAGTGTCTTTGTCGGTTTTGCATATGTATTTTCT
Source organism: Zootermopsis nevadensis (assembly GCF_977971745.1). Classification (NCBI taxonomy): domain Eukaryota; kingdom Metazoa; phylum Arthropoda; class Insecta; order Blattodea; family Termopsidae; genus Zootermopsis; species Zootermopsis nevadensis. The sequence continues at coordinate 7,123,372 of NW_028259140.1, read as the reverse complement.
GGCCGCCAATTCCAAGGTTTGGAATATGAATGGTCCATCAGGACAACATTTAATTCTCGTTCCTGCAGATATACAAGGAAATATAAACTTAGGTGATGAATTTCCATTAATTAATAACAATATTTTTTATTTAAAATTCCTGTTACTCACTGACTGGCCAGCTAACTGATGCAAGTAATTGCTTAGCTTCGTACAACTGTCCTCACCATTGTCACTCACGGGGCTTGGTAAATTTGATGAGTTTGGAGTTCCACTCATACGACCAGCTATTGAGGACGCTGGTGAAGGGATCTGAAGATATCACATTAAAAACTGTATGACTTTAAGAATAATATAGAGAACATTTCCTATTATAAAATTAAAAAACCAATATATTTTAAATATACTGCATTTTGAATTTCAAGAAAGAAACCAATATACTGTTACAACATAGTGGTACATTACACAAAAAGTATAAAAATCAGAGAAAATCGTAAGAATTTTCATACTAATTACCTTAGTTGCTGGTAAGTCACAATAGAATGAAAACTTATGGTTTAGTTGCAATCAGATCAGCTGCTAAGAAATGTCACATATTTACATTATTTTGATAATCCTGTCTGACGATAGAGATGTGCTATGGAATGATATATATAGACACACACACACACACACACAGGTAGCCCTCGGTTTACGCCGGGGATGTGTTCTGATGGATATAACAACAGTTTTTATATTGGTGAGACTCAACTCACTGCCTCTACTTCAAATTTACAATGAACACCATATACTGTTTCTTTGTATAAATACGTATAAGTTCCTATTTTGCTTATATGGATGATAATACTTCTAATAAAATATAATTTGCATTAACCATGTTTTTTGTCATCTGGGTTCCTGCTTCCCCCAAATACCATGGATAATTGGTGCTCTAAAGTAATGAAGTTCAATTCTTAAGAAGAAGGAGGGGGAAACTGTAAGGAAAACAACTGGATGAAGCGAAAGTAACTAAACATTAACCTTTACACACTTACCAGTATGCAAATAACTGCACAGATTATATTCTTGTTTGAAATTCCTACTTATATAACACTAATACAAACTGTTCACATTAACTAATCTAATATATAGTGTTGGCCATCAGCATTTTTAAAACTGAAGAGAATGCAATAAACTGATTGTTAATACACTTACTGTTATTGATGGCATTGAAGTACTGCCAGGTGTTGTGGACAGTAACAGTTTCATTAAACTGTCTTTTCCTTTTTGTGTTTCTGACATATTGTATCTGCATATATATTTATTTCTGTACTCCAGAATACACCTTCAAATATAAACAACTAAAGGTCAGCAGCATATTAATATCAAAACCGTGCAGCAAAAACTGCATCCTATAAATTAAAACATACGAACTGAACAATACCTCTAGAGAACAGCTTAATCAGCAACAGCAAATGCCTACACAAAAGATCCGGTTTCACACTGTTTAACAACAGCCATTTTAAGAAATAAACACTACAACATGGACTTCTCTACCACCAAATAAGCGACACGAACGAATATCCACAACACAAACTTACTTTACGCCATTACTCTAACATTGATAACAGTTATACCAACATGCTTTGGAATTACTTGTGCTTTAGAGGATACAGCCGTACGGTCAAATATGTTTTTCCTGTAAACGCGCTAAAACAAACTGTTTCGCGGTATCCAAACCGAATGGTCATTGTGTGCCTAAATAATTTATACACTTCTCACAGCTGTGTGCATGAAGATGATTGTCTGGGTTGAAACACCGTGTTATCTGGTAGACGCTTAAATCATTTTTAGTTACTTGCTGCGTCCGTTCGATGGTAAGCTACGCCCGAGTCCAAGTCCCTTTACTATCAACAGTCAGCCATTCCGACTTATGACCACATTTTAAATAAAGGGGCCGTCTGTCACAGCATAAGTCGTCGTGTGGCATCTTCTCTGACAAGAAAGGTGTCCTATATCGTGTTACCCACATATTAATCCATAATTCTAAAAAATTAGATTACGCAAATCTCTCAGTGACATTGTCATGACTTTCCCCATTTGTCTGCTATGGTACAATTGCGCGCAAAATGAGTGCAGCCAACACAAGAAGCTTTAAAATAAATCATTGCAGAAACTTTGACTTACCTCCGTATAATTTGTAGCAGTGTTTAATTCTTGTCTTCACACCAAATTACATATTCCTGACTCAAGTGGTACGTTAGTAATTGCTGTCAAAATATGTGTTATCAATTATATTTACTTTGTAATTTATACAGCATAAGACATGCACCCTCAGACACTTGATACAGTATGTCAAAGAGCCTAGATACATCAAATATATAAATATTTAACCACAAATTGCAATTATAATAAAACACTACATTCTATTTATTTATAATTTAAAAGTTGGCAAGAAATTATTTACAAAATTCACATACCACCCTATTTTCAATGTCCTTAACAGCAATATAAATACAGATATTACCCAAAGCCTAAAACTTTAAAAAAAATGCAACTACAGCAGGTTTCAGATTTTCTGAATAAACAGAATCTCCATTCATTAAAAGTTCTCTCTATGCACAAAATGAGAACTACGAGAATGACACACCAACCTGAGTGGGGCTTCTGTTACTTCTGGCATAAGGTGTTTACATGGTAACAGTGTCAAAGTTATCAAGTACTTGTGTTTCTAGACCATTTATCTCTTCATTACCTGCAGACACTGATATGCAACTCATGCAAGACTTCTGTACCTTCCACATTTTCCCCAACTGAGGGTAGGGTGAATGAGCTAACTTGCACCAAACAATTTCTTACTACTTTTAGAAGTTAGATTCTTCCTGCCAGTCACACCTTTGGTTGACATTTTCTTTTGTAATGGGTTTACTTAAAGTAGACATTATAGTTGGTGAAGATGCATGAAATGAACCATAAGCACAATGTTGTCCAACACTTATTGGGGGTTCACTACACATATAACCATCTCTAGATGCCAACTTCTTGACTGGTACTCCATTCTTGTGGGTTGGAGGATATTGAATGCAGACATTCAATTCCATGAAGTCATTCTCAATGTACACCTGAACACACAAACTGAATATAAATTGAACTGAAGTAGTCACACATTTAATTACACAATTATGTTGTAGTGTTGATTGTTCACAGTATATTCAATATAAATATTGGTAATCAGCTTTACTACCATATTTGGGCAATTTGTCATTATATTGACATATATTTTAATTACAAATATTAGTAGCAACAGTCATGAATGAACCTTTGAATTTAACTATGTATACTGACTGGGGTGGCCAAAGTTAGTATGCTGTATCAAAACATTCCCTTATGGTGATACATATCAAAGTTGAAAAATAAAATAACTATTAATTTCTTATTCTACAAAGTTAATATGTTGTGAACAGGGTATTTTTGGTTGCAACACCACACAATCTTGTAGGTGCTTACCAGTGTTTAAGAGGAATGGTGGTAACCACTTACAAGACTACAGGACATCACAACCCAGACCAAAGTTAACATCTTCACTGCCATGAGAACCTCAAGTTTGCTCAAGATGACAAATGATTCACTGTATCTAAAATGATAAAGCTCTGCATACTGTACCTTTACAGCTCCCTTCCAGAAATTAGGGTAACTAGTTCGTAATGTGTCAATACAGGTGCACATTACAGTAAGCTCTACACCATCAGATGTAGGAATGAATCCAGCACTTGGGTTGACACTCAGAGTAAAACCTGGAGGATGCTCCAAAACAACTGCTTCAAATGGATGTTTGTGTACACCACTAGTCCGCAAGAGTACAGCCACACTTGATAAATGTGGTGGTTGTAATGTTACAGTAGATGGGTAAATATTCCATTCATCCATTCCAGACTCATTAAAGTCCTCTTGCCTTTTAGACAAATAATTACATACATGTTAGAAAATATGCATATCTTCATCTCCTAATAGAAGAGTATTCTACTATATTCTAATTCTGGAACAAATTAACACAGGTGTCCCAAACAGATGTATACACAACAGCAACTTTGATGGCTGCTTGTCAGTCAGTTGCTCACTGCTGTCAACCGTGAAATGAAGCTAATGGTAGTCATTCTGAACACCTACACCAGATTTTCTAATTCACTAAGTGCCAACATTGACATATGTAATGGTTTAATTTATTAAAATGTCTTTATTTCATTTTATGTATACAGTGAAACCTCTATCCATCGTTCCCGGAACTATCGTTTTCCCGGATGCATCGTCCGTTTTGTTCGGTCCCGAATACATCCCATATAAAATAATGTTACATTTTCCCGCTTCTATCGTTCCTCGAACTATCGTTTTATCGCATCGATCGTTCAAAAATCTTAGTCCCGGCCCACAATTTTCCCGCAATGATCGTTTCTGAGAATTTAAAATGCTGGGTTTAGAGATAAATTAATACCGAAAGACGCATAATGTTTTTGGAATACACAGTAGCGGTAACCTGTTATGTCGCCCAACCAGCACATTCTTTTGGAATGAGGGTCAGCGGTGCAGGGGTGATAGTTGGAGTGAATGGCGGTGCTCATTGTCAGAAATTTTACGATTTTAATTAGGGTGCACTCATATTTCGTTCCAGCGATGCCAGATGGCATGTGCAGTGTGAATTTCTTCACAAATGCTTTTATTACAAGTACAAAGGAAAGGCTGGCGGCACTTTTCATTCTTCTGGTTCATCTCGTTTCCAGCGGTTCAGGGTCTTCTACAGCTACGTTTCGTTGAGTTCGGCAGTAATAGTATTTCCATTCTTCCTGTTATTGTCCGCAAAGGGGGTTGGAGCGGTGAGGAAGAGGAAGACGACGAATGCGAGCCTGAAGCTTTGCCGAGTTTTGCCGAAGCACTCGCTGCATTGGCGAAAGTGAAGTCGTTCTTTTATGCGCTTAATATAGTGAACGTGACGAAGAAAACATTTTGAACGTGGAAAGTGCTCTGTTTGGTCTAAAACGTAAAGTTTCGACAAACCAGTTGACCATTAAAGACTTTTTTGGTAAAAAGAAGTAACTTTGAAAGAGAAACATCGTTTTTTTTTAAATTTTTAATGCTTTCCCGCATCTATCGTTTTCCCGCATTCATCGTTTTTATTTCCCACCCCCTTCGAAAACGATGCATCGAGGTTTCACTGTATAAATCTTTTTGGGACTTCCTATATAATCACTTCTGGATGCTACTTAATGACCATTCATTCACCAGTTTGCCTTCTAATGACTCCACTATTTCAATAAAGAATTGTAACATTAACATACCTTGTTGTAGAAAGATCTACAACATATTGATACATGGACTGGAATGCCTGAGTAGCATCAACACTTCGGCCATCAGTACAATTCTCTAGAAGCAGTATAATTTCCTGGTGCTTAATGCCACAACTGTACAGATCCAGTGCACTATCCTGAAATAATCCACACAGAAACATTGGAATAACAAGTAAAGAATTTGCAACTATAAGTCATATCAGATACATTGGTGTTAATTCAACAGCAAATAAATTTCAAACTGAATATCAAGGCTGAGTGGTAAACACCCTTTCTTCATATTCAGGGTGTCCCTGGTTAAAATCTCAGTTTGGAGACTGGGTATCCTGGCCTCAAAACAGTACTAAACTACACTTACAAGTTTGCCAGGCACAATGCCAACTACTCTGTTCTTAGTTATTTTAGTAGTACCAAAAGATACACACACAGTTTTAAGATCTTATTAAAGGAAGAAACATATTCAGACACTCACCTGTGGGTCCTTTAGCAACATTACATCAGAAGTCCTCTGAGCCTCTTCTCCTGGAAACAGGGCACAGAGAGGTTGAAGGTCAAGTTGACTGTTCTGTGCTGGATTATCACTTCCCCTTCTCTTAGCCATGTTCAGATTTTTCTCATGAATTCTAAATATGGAAACACAAAAGATTATTACAATACTGTTCAATGCAAAATCCTGATAAATAAATGAATTTTGATATGTAAGAATGTGACAATCGCTGACAAGAGCGAGTGAAAAGTAAATGACAGAGGATAATGCCCAGATTCAGAAAACTGATGAAGTGAAGTTCATGAAAATTTCTTCATTTCCTGCCTGTGAATATAACAGACAGATTCTCTTCGCCCTAAAAAGTCACTTATAAATATTATTTACTCTTGAAAGCAAGCTTAGAAATCATATCATAAATGCTTACCTCCTCAGCCTGAGACGGGTAGCTTCATCTCCGGACACGAGACTCAAAGCTGCAACTTCTAAAACATCCTTCATACTGCTGCTCATTAACAACTTTATATCCTGTTGCTGTGGTCTGTATGTCACTCGAATCTTAGTAGATGTTCCTTCAGATATCACCAGCTCTGACGGCTCCACAACAAGTCTTGTTTTGTTCACATTCTGAAACCCTGCAGAGTGACCTCATTAATAAACTACAGTGTACTCATTATTATATCAACTATTGCTAGGGAGAAAATTATTGGTATTAATCTTTAGTGTCAACCACAAATCTCATGTGGACAGTCCTGGGAGCAAACCCTGGCCTCCACAGTGAGAAGCTGGAGACTATCTGCCTGGCACAGCCACAGCAACCACTTTTGTCCTGTAACGTTTTTTAGAAGTTTAAAATAAGAAAACTGTATTGTCACCATAAAATGTAAATTTAGATGGATTTCATCTCATACTAAGTTAAGGTCTTTTGGAAATGGAAGAGGAATCATAATAAACATAAATATTCAAATATCACCTTTTGTAATAGGTTTAATTTTTATAAAAGCCTTCAAGTCACCAAAATTCTGTAGAGAGAAGCTAGTTTCCCATTCCATCTTATGGGAAACTTGGGTTAACATTAGCCACATACGACCTGCACCATCCCTGGGTACACCCTTGGCTATAAGTCGTGCATGACCTCCAAAGCCATACATGGGAATCTGAAAAAATAAATAAAATAATAATAATAAAAATAAAATAAAATTCCAAGACTCTCTCATAAAGAATTTTCCAAAGTAGATTCAGGGCTTAATAGAATAAAATCCAAGAAATAGATCTCAGAAAATGTACATGATATTAATTACAGATATGTTGGAAAATGAATGAAACAAAGCAAACTTTAAGGAAGGCAAAATAAATAGGAAATTGCACTGCAGCCAGAGAATTTGATGTCAAGAGAAAGTTAGTCAAGCAAAGTACTAGTTGAAAGCACTTGAAATCATGAAACAAATTCTATTCCAGGCCTTCAATACAAGCTGTGACTGGCTGCAGAAGTTATTAAATGATTAAAGTGTGTCACATAAAGAACACTAAAGAGTACACCTTTCCAGTGTTACTGTCTGCAGTATTAGCCACATTTAAACAATATTTTTCTCTAAAGAATAATTTAAAATTTGGGTGCAGGTCTTACATGGGGTTAATATGATATTTGGAAAAATATGTTAATATGATGGTTCAGTATGTTAGAATGTAGAAAACTGGCAAGAAACCGAAAAGATTTTTTAATAAAGTAATTAAAAACACACAAAACAGACAATGCTATAGGACAATTGCAATATGTTTATAGGGAAGTCCAAATTCTAACAAATGGATGAATACAGCCAAATGACATATTTGCCAGAACCAACAGCTAAAGACTGAAGGTTTAAATTATGTGCAGCATCTTCTACATTTTCTATCACTGTCCTTACAATCAGATGTAAAAACACATGTAATCATAAGTCACTTACTATTAGATGTATGCCTTGTATGATGAAAACCAGTTTTCCATACGCTGCTCCTATTACTAGAGGCTTGAAGTTAACATGAAAAGAATGGCTTTTCCTCGGATGGAGGGTAATACATTTCTCTCCCATCACAAGCCCATCACTGTCAATTAACTGTAATAGAAAAATGGATCAATTAATAATTTAAGGAAGAAACATGACAATACTGAAGACATCTGGAAATTGTACAGCCAGACAGCTTTCAATGTTTGCATGTCTCTGGACTGTGTTCAGCTATTACAAATAGAACAAAACATATTGGAAACTGAATCTCTTTCTGTCCTCATGTGAAAAGTTGGTGAAGCACTTACTTAATTTGGTCCAAGGTCTAGTGACTGAAATTAGATCTTTCTAATGGATACAACAGAGTAGGTGCTGCCCCACTTGACAGAAACAAATGCAGTTTCCAAAATGTTGTGTTCTGTTTATAATACGAGGGTGAGTCAAATGAAAACCGTAAAAAAAAATTTAAATTTAATTTATTGAATGAAAGCGGTACACAACTATATCATTTTTCTACATAGTCTCCATTTCGTTCAATACAGGCCCTCCAGCGTTTACGAAGTGTATGGATTCCTCTAGAAAAAAATTCTTGTGGTTGTCTGCGCAACCACTCATGCACCGCCTGCTGTACCTCTTCATCAGAACGGAACTTCTTTCCTCCCATCGCCTCTTTGAGCGGCCCAAACATGTGGTAATAACTTGGAGCTAGGTCTGGTTAGTATGGCGGATGTGGAAGACACTCAAAGTGTAAGTCTTGGATTGTTGCAACTGTTGCATGGGCAGTATGGGGCCGAGCATTGTCATGTTGCAAAAGTCAAAAGTCCACGTTGCTTTGATCTGACTGCAGGTCGAAGATGATTCTTCAAGAGATCTGAATATGAGGCACTGGTGATAGTGTTCCCCCGAGGCGTGTAGTGCTCCAAGAGTACGCCTCGTTTGTCCCAAAAGAGAGTCAGCATAATCTTCCCTGCAGATGGCTGCGTCCGGAACTTCTTGGGTTTTGGTGATGAGGAATGAAGCCATTCCTTGCTCATTCTCTTTGTTTCCAGTTGGTGGTAGTGCACCCAAGTTTCATCACCAGTAACGATTCTCGAAAGGAAGCCATCACCTTCTGCTTCAAGGCGCCGCAGTTCTTCACAGGCGTCAACAAGTCGTTGGTTCAATTCTGGAGTCAGCTGCCGCGGCACCCACCTTGCAGACACTTTGTGAAACTGAGCACATCATGAATGACATGGTGTGCTGATCCGTGACTCATGTTAAGAATTTCGGCTATTTCATCCACCGACACTCGGCGATTCTCCATCACTAGCGCTTCAACTGCTGCAATAGACTCAGGGGTCATAACTCTGTGCGCCTGACCCGGGCAAGGAGCATCTGCCACAGACGTCACACCATTTCTGAATTTCCTACTCCACTCGTACACTTGCTGCTGTGACAAGCATGCATTACCATACTGAACCTTCATCTGTCGATGAACTTCAATCGGTTTCACACGTTCACTGATCAAAAAACGAATTACAGAACGTTGTTCTTCTTTCGTGCATGTAACTAATGAGGCAGCCATCTTCAAACTGGCACTGTGATGGCGTTCTGTTTGTCTGCATTATACTGCCACCTATAGGATACTCTTTATAGCATTGGTAACATGTCTGCCAACTTATAGGACAATTGCGCGATATTTCAAATTTTTATCTCAGTTTTATGGTTTTCATTTGACTCACCCTCGTACTAGATACTGAAAAAGACTCATAAAACAGACTATAAAGAAACAAATACCATACCATGACAAGAAATGTGCATGCTTTTGAAACTTGGAAAGATAGTGGGGAAACTCTGTGTTTAATTACAGCATCTGAAAATATCAAGACACTTAATAAAAGTTAAATACTATTTAAGTATGAATTACATAATCAGATTATCTCTCTAATTAATCAATACCTCATAAGAATGGAGTTTGTCATCAACATAAACATAGACAGATAATTTGCAACTGTCTTCACTGCGGATGGTGAATGATTTGGTGACACATTTTCCAATTGCTACACTGCCCCATACTAACTGACGATGGGTTGTTTTAACATTCAGTTTTTCTTCAGATGTGAAACCTTTCTTGTTGCTGCTCTGTGATTTTATAGAATGCCATTTACTGCTGCATGTAGACTGGCCATTACTGTTCACAGACTTCACACTTGAACTGCCTGCAATTACAACATATCATTGTGAGATTTCAAGTTTTTGTGGCAGCAAGTATGAAGATGGCTGTCATCAGGGTAGTTGCACCATGTAGTCAAGTAGAAGTTTACAGACGTTTCAGAGGTGCTTGCTGTCTTCATCATCACAGTGCAACAACCCAGAAGACAGCTATCTTCAATATACCAATAATTCCACCAACTATGTACAGCAGTCTATGTGTAGTTTATGTTGTGTGTCTATAAATATGATGGTAAACAACTTTAACCACCTAAATACTATACTTTACCCTTGGATGACCCAAACGAAGGTGCCTTCTCAAGATGTTCAATGTGTTTACTTTTACACACTCTTGAGTCTTTAACTGTAGTTAGGAGTTCCTCAGACTGAGACTTAGAAGGCTTTTCATTTACTTCACTGCTAGATGTGGTCATTATTCCAGTCACTTCTACGAAATACACAGGTCCATGTGGTTGCATTGAAACCTGAAGCATCCTAGTAACATCAAAACTTACAGTTTTAATACAGCCAATTGCAAATTACCTTTACAGAATATTATACAAATACTAAACCACTCACTGAACTGTATGGCAATTTTTTCAGATAAATAAAGATACAAAAACTGTATTTTCAGTAGAGATTGAAAACATGACAACTGAACTGTTTACTTATCACAGCTTACATAGTATATTTTACAGTAATTTGTATATATAAACAAATATTTTAAAGATTATTGTTTTGTTTTTCTATTATTTTTAAAACTAAATTTATTATATTCAAAAGATTTTTAAAATGAGTTTTATACAACTTAAAAAATGGATTAAATTTTGGGAGGGAAGGTAAATATTTCCATTTATGTTCCTTCTATGCTCATATTTATAATAATAAATGTTTAGAGCAGGTCAGTATTACTTACTGTACCCAGACATTTTGTATCAAAGCAGCATATGCCATGAGCAATAAAAGTTTGAAAGTCACTCATACAGAATGTATGGAGCTGTATCTTCACATCCCTTACATATTTTAATAGCACTGTGTTTAGGCACAGAAAGACACTTCACCTCTACCATCAATTAGTATTAAGTTGATATTAGTGGAATTGCCTGATATTTCTAATATAAATTATAGATATATCAAATTTATTCCTTTCGGTCCAATTTATCTGAAAGGCAACATTTTGTATGTAGACAATCTTTATCAGATCATAAAACAAATTCTTTGTGTATACTAAACTGCATACAGTTAAAGAATTTTACAACAGAAGCCTAGCAACATCAAGGAAAAAAACTTTTAGTGTAATTTTTCATAAAGCAACCAAAGAATATGTTACACATCCTAATTTACTGCACTCTACTCTGACACTGAAATGCTGTTTAAATTTACAATCTATTCACTGCAAGTTTATGATGAAACAAATTCATTAAAATTTATTATAAAAGTATTACACTAATTACAGTGAATACAGTGAAACCTCTATCCATCGTTCCCGGAACTATCGTTTTCCTGGATGCATCGTCCGTTTTGTTCGGTCCCGAATACATCCCATATAAAATAATGTTACATTTTCCCCCTTCTATCGTTCCTCGAACTATCGTTTTATCGCATCGATCGTTCAAAAATCTTAGTCCCGGCCCACAATTTTCCCGCAATGATCGTTTCTGAGAATTCAAAATGCTGGGTTTAGAGATAAATTAATACCGAAAGACGCATAATGTTTTTGGAATACACAGTAGCGGTAACCTGTTATGTCGCCCAACCAGCACATTCTTTTGGAATGAGGGTCAGCGGTGCAGGGGTGATAGTTGGAGTGAATGGCGGTGCTCATTGTCAGAAATTTTACGATTTTAATTAGGGTGCACTCATATTTCGTTCCAGCGATGCCAAATGGCATGTGCAGTGTGAATTTCTTCACAAATGCTTTTATTATAAGTACAAAGGAAAGGCTGGCGGCACTTTTCATTCTTCTGGTTTATCTCGTTTCCAGCGGTTCAGGGTCTTCTACAGTTACGTTTCGTTGAGTTCGGCAGTAATAGTATTTCCATTCTTCCTGTTATTGTCCGCAAAGGGGGTTGGAGCGGTGAGGAAGAGGAAGACGACGAATGCGAGCCCGAAGCTTTGCCGAGTTTTGCCGAAGCACACGCTGCATTGGCGAAAGTGAAGTCGTTCTTTTATGCGCTTAATATTAGTGAACGTGACAAAGAAAACATTTTGAACGTGGAAAGTGCTCTGTTTGGTCTAAAACGTAAAGTTTCAACAAACCAGTTGTCCATTAAAGACTTTTTTGGTAAAAAGAAGTAACTTTGAAAGAGAAACATTGTTTTTTTTAAAATTTTTAATGCTTTCCCGCATCTATCGTTTTCCCGCATTCATCGTTTTTATTTCCCACCCCCGCCGAAAACGATGCATCGAGGTTTCACTGTACAATATTATTTAAAACTTTACTATTTATGGCCAAAGAAAATAAAACACATTTCATGACAACTCAGACCAAGAATTTTGGAAATTTATATGGAATAAAATGTTGAAAATAAGAATTTCCAGAAGGTATGGATTGCTAACTAAAATAAGCTTTGTGTCATTTCATTCTTAATTATAGGTATTACCTGTGCACAGGCTCTTTCATAGATCTGGATGAGCTAAACCTGACGATGGGTTCCACCTGTTCTCCAGGCTGTAACTGAACCATATCAGGAACAACACTCATTGATATGGAATCAGTGTCTGATGGTAATATCTGCAGGGCAAGTGTTAAAGGAACAAGACCATGATTCCTCAATGGTAAGCCACAAATGTCAGTCTTCCCAGGCCCTTTGATCACCAGCTTCATTGGCATGGCTGGACGGAACATTCCCAACTTCGTTGTACCAACAGCACCAATTAAGTTGAGACTCTCCAATTCAACTGGTATGATACCAGTCAGGTTTAGGGACAGTACTCCAGACAGTTTCACAAATCCTCTCTGTTCTGTTCACACAGGAATTACACAGTCATCATTAATACAGATACCTTATGGCTGTTTGTCATTTAGAATACAAATATAAAATAAAATTTGGTGTGTAGACAATTTACTTCAATAAAAACTGAAGCATTTAAATAAAAACAACAACAGGCTGTCAAACCAGAGCAGTAATACTTGAAGAGAAGAGGGTAAAAATTAAAATTAAAAATACATTTTAAGACATGGATGCTCAGAAATATATCTGGTACACAACCTAGAGTGGCCAAACATCTTAAGCTTATTTGAAAACATTTTATTTAAAACCAATGGCTTGCATCTTTTTTTTTCAGATTTTGTGTGGGGGAGGTTTGCCATTTCAAGATTTCTTATGACTGTCTTGGTTGCAGAAACATATTTATCATCACACTGAATTTCAGAGATGGAACTCACTAGTTAGAAACTGCATTGGTGGAGCTGCAAACATGACTGTCACATTCATATCTTCTCCAGTCTTCAAAGTGAATGACAGTTCCCTTGAAACTTCATTTTCAGCCATATTCTTATTCTTCTGTTTCTTGGGGTCCAAGAGAACAAAAGTGGAAAGCGAGTCTTGGACCTACAAAGTTTCATAGTATAATTTACTGACAAAGCTGCAATAATTATAGTAAAATTAAAACAGGAAAATGGTCAGAAATAACATTTTTAGTTTTATTAAATATTTATAACTCTGAAATACACAGTAAGGGCAGCTAATTTTATCATTACAAAATTCAATTATAAACATTTTTACAGAACCAACAGAATCTAAGTTAATTTGCAATAAACATGCACTAATAAATCTGTAATATGTCAGAATACCAATGAATTATAGCCAACAAGGCAGAGTGATATACATCACATGAATTAAACTTACAAACTTGCATAGTCTTCAAGATGAAAGTCAAGGCTTTCATTTGGTAAAAGAATTTTAATTTACAGTCCACCATTAAAAGTTTATTCTATCCCCAAAAGCTTAACATGAATTAAATATTCACATTGAATAAACTTTCATATGCTTATAGATTAAAAGTTATCACAGAGAACACAACTTTTAAGGTATTTCAATCCATTTTTCTAACTTTGGCTAGCACTTCACTAAATACTTAGTGAACAGTCCTTACTTTGATTCTATGAAATATGCATTATTACAACTGACATGACTAGCTATGTACAACATTATTCATATCTAGATTCAAGGGCTACTGAAATAAAAAAAAATTGAAACAACTAGGCTTCTATGGAAAAGATGTTATATCCAATATTTTAATAAAGAAAGACAAAAATTACCTTGTGAAAAATAATGAGTTTAAGTGGAATGGTGGCAGAACCAGAGTTGCAGAATTTCAAACTCATCTTTTTTGCACATTCTTCTGGAAGTACACCAAAGTCCAGAATCATGTCAGAACTATCATTCTTTGTTATTATAATCTGAAATGTTTGTAAAAAAACATGTAATACATTAGTCTGCCAGCACAAACAACCAGTCTATGTAATAAAAGCATGCAAATATATTAAGTGAGTTAGACGTCTAGTCCACTCCCAGAAAAACTGAAAATTCTAGAAAAGTGCCATGAATTTGAATTCTGGGGTTCTGTTTTACACTTCCCTTTCAAACAATATGTTGGAGAGTAAAAGAGCAAAATTATTGTTTTACCAGCACAATTTAAAGAAAATAAACCATTTACTATTTGATACAGGCAACCAAATTATGACCCTGAGAGAAAGGAACTGTCCCATAAAAGCCAAGGCAATTTAAGTCATAAAATTTGACACAGTATATTTACAAGAAACTTACTTTTCCATGTCAGAAAAAGGCCAAATTTAAATTTACAAAAAACCTGCCAAAGGATAATATGTTGGTTCATATTCTATGTTAACTCCAACAAGTTACATGTACGTCTTCATGAGTATCCCCAACAATAAATTATTTCTTTCAAATTAAAAAATAACATATTTCATGGGGCTCTTTTCCTATTACACAGACATGGCAACAACATTCTATATATTCTAAAATTGTGTAAAAAATATTTCACTGTCTTCTTTAGACATATAACAAATAAGCACATTACCTGTGGCTCTTCTCCTATTATAACGACATCACAGGTAATTGACTGGCTTGCCTTCGTCACCACATCATTCAAGTGAACTTTAAGTGAAATTTTTAATTTCCCTTCACATAGAGGCACCACTTTTATCTGTTAAAGAAAGAGAAATTAATGCAAATACCATTGTTAATTGGATATAGCATAGTATGTTCATTAAGCTTGTATATTGCTCTATCACTTGTTAAGACCTAACTAGCACACCAACTCAGATCTGCAGTGCATAGCAACACTGTGAACACTCAACTATCTATTCTGGGTTTCTCACAATTTTCAATAATCTTTCTGGAAGGGTAATAAGCCACAGTTCTTCCAATTTATACTTAAATTCATCAATGCATGCATAAACTCTAATTGTGATCTGTAAACACACAAACAATAACACACTTCCTAATCTTCTTACAACTGATTATTTATTAATGCTAATAACACAAGCATTAACAAAGTTTACAGCATATATCAACCATCTTCAGGTAACCTGGACCCAACTGGAAGTGCTGAAACTAACTTATGTTATACATTAATCATCCCAATCCCAAGTTTTAAAATGCAACCAGTACATTAAAATAATTAATGTTGTTAAACGGTTAGAAACATATTGATTATGTGTAAAATGCGGTACAGATATGTAATATTTAAGAACAGATCCTTACAAGTTGTATTGCCTGCAAAAAACAGATAGGCTGGTCATTTTGTGAAGCTGTACCAACTACTAAGAATATATAGCATCAAATGAAATGATATGCTGTACGCACAAGATAAACAGGATGGGCTGTAAATGATTCATTGTCCTACTTTTTTGTACCATTCTGACATTTCTCAGGGGGACCAAGAAAAGTACAAAAACATCACGGCAGTCTGTTACCAACTAGAATCTGAGTACTTACCAAAGCCAGAGTCAGACATTACAATTACAACAACCTGCTTAATACATGCATAAGGCTTATTAAATCAAAATTTGTAGCATCTCAAATCAACACGCAGAATTTTGTATATAAATATCTTTCTTTTACCTTGGCTTCTTTACAGTTATTGGGATCCATAAGAACTTTCTTAGATGGAAGGTGGACAAGAGCAAATTGAACATTTTTGCCATGTTCCTGTCCTATTAGTTTTATGCCATCTAACTCTAAGCCACATAGTATCCAATGATCTGTCACATTGTGTACTGATAAGAACATGTCATATGGAACCCCAACGCACACAACAGGAGTTGGGCTGTGTGTTCTTAAGGTAACCCACTTGTTTTCAAACACTTCTGAAAGCAAATAAACATTAGAATAATTACTGAATAAATTACACGAGAAACTCAATCCAAGCTGCAATATACTTCTTTTATAACAATCTATGTGAACTGTCACAGTTTTTAGCCACTGTAATACTTTAACATACCAGCACTTCCCTGTTATGTTCGATTTGCTTAAAAAGTAACAAGAATACAATTATCAGGAACAAACATGATTATTCAGAAGCAGTTCAACAACTTCCCCAAAGTAAACACCTTTAGTCACTTCCTTTGTAATGAAGCAACAAGTAATGCAGTCATGAATCTTTATTTTGTGTCCACAATACACAGCTTGTCATTCTGTGCAGTGGAACTGTTCAATTTGTAAAAGGGTTACTGTATAAATGTCTGATTTTGATAATTATGCAATACATAAAAATCATTAACAATACAGGGCAAATTTAATAGATAGTTGAGATATTTTGGTTCAACTAAATATACTTTTACCTGAAATGGCCATTTGAGATGACATCATGGACTGTACAAGTGTCTTGCTTTCAGTAAGGGTGTTGGATGTACTGAGGTCAGATTCAACAGAATGAACTGCTAAATACCACTCACGTTTATCAACACTTTCACTGTTTTTCATGTCGAGCTCAGACAGTTGTGGCAAAAGTTCAGGGTATTTATTTTTCAATGCTGGCACCAAAGCAGAACAGTCAACAGACTCTCTTGGCATACTGGCAAGTTCCTGAGTTACACACATGACAGATTCATCCAAGAGCGAATTTTCCAACAAAGTTGTAAGTTTAAGAACATCTCCAATGGAAACACTATCCTCAAGTGTGATAGTCTTATCATTATTTTTATCTTCCTCATTCAAAATTTGAGCAACATCACTCTTCCGACATGTTTTAAAGTCTACCCCTACACTGGTATTTGGCACTGAAAATACCCAACCATCACTACCTGTTTCATTTAGTGTTGAGTCATCTTCATCACAAGATGAACTCATCAGATTTGGGCCAGATAACCTCCCCTGCCTGTCACTATAGTCCAAGAGGTGTATCACAGTATCTGACAATGCTTTCTGTTCATTAAGAATATCTTTTCTACCAAAGTCAAATTCTTTGATCATACCAGCTGCTGTACCATTTTTGGAATGAGACAAACTAGACATATCTTCCTTCTGGGAATCAATGTTAGCATCAAAAAATTCAGAAGTGTCCTTCAATAATCCATCTTTAGCACAGAGAGGATCAGTAACAGAGCTGCTATTGTATGAAGTAATTGGCTTATCTACTGGACAGGTTCCTTTTGGATTGCACAGACCACTTTGCTTCAGAATATTTGAAACAACTGTACGTGGTGATGCGCATGTATCAACCTTTGCCAGAATATCAGCAATGCAAGAGAGACTTAGAGACTCTCGTGGGCCAATACTATATTCCGATAAATATGATGAAGAAATTCTTCCTTCAGAAAAGGAAGGTGTTTTGCATGTTCTCGCTATCTGTTTTGTACAGTCTTGATCACTGATAGATTGTTCCTGAGCAGCATCTTCATCCAATTCAACCTCTACCAATGGTGAAAGTTCATGACCTTTCTCTGGACTCTTAGTTTGCATTCCAAAATAAGTATTAGACTTTTTTCCCAGTTCACCAAGCAGTTCTGATTTAAGACGAAAAAATTCACCAACAGAGACCCTTTTCTTCTGAAGACCACAGTGAGAAATATCCACTGAACGAAGCGATATTTCAGCGTTCCCCACAATACCAGAGAAGTCTAAATTTGAAATGGCTGCAGATGCAGTACCAGCAGCTGGTGGGATATTTTCCTTTTTCCATGCACATTCATCAGCTGCAAGTTTCTCTTCACATTTGTCACCAGGTATGAAATCTTCAGCAGATAAATCTATCATTGCTGCCATTTTCTCAACTAATTTACAGTCCAGTTTTAAATGATCAAATGGATTCTGAAACATTTCTCCACATGTTTCAGAAAAAACAAGAGAATCACCTACATTATCTGTTTTATCACATATTTGGTGTTCATTTATTTCTTCAGAATGTCCATGTGCATTATGAATGTCTGAAGGTTCCAAAGAACTAGTGCACTCTGTAGTCACTTCCAAACTTTTGGAACTTGGAAATAACTTGTCTCCAATATTTGAACTATGACGTTCATTCGAATTACCAGCTTCTGACTGACATGATAAAAATGAAATTTTATTAATTGCCCTCTGTGATAGTTCCTTTTGCAATCGATGTCTCATATCTAGAGCCAAGTCTGACAATTCAGCATCAACAATTTTCTTGCTAACACAATTGTCAGATGCTAAAAGTTTTCCTCCACTGTCCAATTCATCCTCAGATAAACCTGCAATAATAATTTCTGTATATCCATAACTTTAACACCC
This sequence comes from Zootermopsis nevadensis, assembly GCF_977971745.1. Lineage (NCBI taxonomy): Eukaryota > Metazoa > Arthropoda > Insecta > Blattodea > Termopsidae > Zootermopsis > Zootermopsis nevadensis. The sequence goes on along the minus strand of NW_028259140.1, from coordinate 7,104,693 downwards.
ACATATCAAGGCATGCTTACATAGGTAAATACACTTTGAAATAATACACAATTTTGGTGTAACTGTCAATTTTCAGTTATAACAAATGCCAAAGCTTACATTCCAAAATAAAACCCTTGGTACCACCAAACAAATTTATCTCATAAACTAGCAGTACATATAACTCTGACCAACCACGACCTATTCCACATACTGAATCATGTGAAGTTATAAAATATGGTTAAAAGTCAAATTACTAACCTGGCATATCATCTTCTTTCAGAATACCAAGAGAGGAATCAGCATCACCATCTCTAATTTCTGTGCCCACTCCTGTACATATTCCAATTGCAGACACAAATTCACTGCTCTTGGCCAGAACATAATTTTCATTCTGCTCAGAAAACTGAGACTTTCCATATCTCATCTTGCTTGAACATAATCCTAAAATATCTATGGCATTTTTCATGCAGTTGTCTTCATACACTGCTTCCAAATCCTCACGTAAGACTGTAGGTACACTAGGAGACAAAAGCCATGAAACAAATAAGCAGAGTGTAAGTTACTTCTATTGTAGATGCAGGACTAATCACTTCCTAGATCTGTGACTGTAAACCCCTGTCCCATTCAAAATGAGGATATTTACCTGGAGAATTATTTAAAAAATGTAATCCTTTTGCATCTGGATGTAATATTTTCCTCAGTTTCCTCCTTTGGAAAATCAGGAAACCCCCAACTTTCTGCTTTATTTTTACATAAACTTATACGAAATTCATAAAATAATTTTAAGATTAAATGTATTAAATTAATTTTCAAATATCTCTATGAGTACATTTTAGAAGTCACATAAAACACAAATACATGAATAACCATTTCTGATAACAATACCACAGATCCAACATTTAAAAACATACAATTTCATATGGCAGAAAAAATTAACATAAACATAAGCTCCTGCTTGTGTATTTTTCTCACTTTCAGTTGCAAATCTCTCTTGTTTCTAAACAGTCTTCTCACCATAGATGGCTATCTTCTGGGTTGTGGTGTCATGTTGTCTGGTAGAAGATGACCAACATTTCAGAGGTCCTGATGATGGAGGCAGCAAGGACCTCTGAAAACGTTGACAAATGTCTACCAGACTACATAACACTACAACCCAAAGACAGGCATCTGTGCACTCAGCACTGTGAGAACCTCAAATCCTACTAGTGTTTTCACCACTTTGTTCTCAAGCACACCTAATCCACATTCTTTCCTCAGATTTAAAAGACTTGGGCAACCATAAATCTACAATCTTTTATGAAACCTGGCCTAGAACAAATGTTACATATATGATACCTATCATAATTCCTGTGGGCTACTGTAGATGATGCTTGTGGGACTGGTGTGTATGCTGGTGTTTCTTCAATGAGAATTCCTAATCCTGCACCACTGATTTTGGGAGTGCAGTCTGCCATCATAATCAGATACCTGTATTGGAATAATACAAAAACACAAAACAAAAATGACAAAGGAATAAACTTCCTCATTGAAGGATACAAACATTAAAAGGTCTTTACAGATTAATTTCATTGTTTGGGAACAAATTAATCTTGTCTTAAAAATCCATGGCCCTGTTATATCTTTCGAAAACAATACAAAAAATAATATCCTAACCAAAATAAAATTAAAATGGTTTGAAAGGTATGAAGTGCTTTATTACATGAATCTAATTTGTACATTCCTCTTTCCTTCCTCATGCACTTTAACAATATCATAGTAGTTCCTAAATAACTATCAACATTTGGCTAATTGCACCGCCATTTCTATATTTCTTACTTGACCTTAGAATTTGGATCACTATAACTTTGTAATTGTAGAGAAGTGTATAACAGTCATTAACATGAATAAATGCCACTTACTGCACTAGAAAATATATTTATCTAGGAACATTTAACAATTAAATATAACAACTTGCAAATAAAACACAACATTTCTTGGTAGCCTTAAATTCAATGTGGCTTTCCTATCTCATACTCCACAGAAGAATTTACCTCGACCTAAAATTTTTAACTCTTATAAGCAATAGAGTTACTGTGATACTGTAGTAGACTGCAAACCACTGTCACAACTATATAATTTCTATTTGTATTAGAAACAAGCATTGTATTTGTGCTATGACATGTTCTATATCATTGGTTTAGGCCTATGAAGGACCTACGGAATGTAAATAAATTCTATTCTATTCTCGTGTCCTTACCTTCGAGAATATTTTAAAATGCGGAAAAGTGTCAAATATTTTACATTACATTGCAACGTGTGTACAATGTAAAAATTAGATCTGTACCAATATCTGGAATAATACAAGTCCTTGAAATAAGTCAGTCTATTAGCGCCTTTTTCAAACACAACCTTCCGGTAATTTTGTTCGCGTGTTATCATGCGGCACAGATTACACAACAGCAGTACCAACGTAGGATTATAAATACAACTTGGAGCTTATTACCGTAGTTAGCAGGGAATACACAGAAGGGAAGGATGATAGAGCCCGCTGTTTACAAATCACGATGTGTGGCATCTTCATACGTTATTCCATAGACAGTTATTATTTGGTATTGAAAGCACTTTGAGGTGTTATCCGTGCACTGCCAAATGCGCCACTTTATGTCATATTTTGGTTCTTCCGTTCCCTATTAAATACACACTCACACACGCGCGCGAGCACACACACATATATTAACGTATGTATGAACATATATACATGCATGCAAAAACATACATCACACAAATACAACCATACACTCTTACATTTGTGCTGCCAGATGCATCGACACTGTTTGAGCTGATATTTTGCGATCATCACTCATGGTTGGTCATGGAGCATCAATAGAATGAAACACAGTCCAGGTGCTATTTTTCTTTTGACTTTTCTAATTTGTACTTTCAACCATAGGTGTGCTTTGAGCACAGAAAATAAACTAAGTTTTGAGGTTTATTGTCATGTTCAGAACAGCCTGAAACTAGAACATATCCCAAGCCATATGAATCCAGTTCACACCCTGAAATTTTGTTGAAATTATCCTACCTTTAGAATAGTCCATTTCCTTTAGGCTTTCCTACAAAAATTTTGTATGCACTTATCAGTTCCCCATGCATGTTACATGCCCCACCCACCTCAACCTCCATTTAAACATCCAAACAATATTTTATACAAAGTATGGAACTTCTCACTGTGCAATTTTCTCTAGCTTCCTGTCACTTCTTCCCTCCTAAAAATTCTGATCTCAAATAATCTCGGTCCATGTTCTTCACTTTAATACAGAGACCAAGTTTCCTGCACACATAAAACATTAAAAATGTAGTTTTGTGTCTTTTAATCTTTACAGTTTTAGATAGATAGGAAGTCAAAAGATTCTAAGATACATGGGAGCAATCATTTCATGAATTTAGCTTGATCTTAATTTCCTCATGAATGCAGTTCTCATGTGTTACTGCAGCACATTTTCAAATAATTTAGTATACAAATATTTTGTCTTGGTCTGAAGATTAGACATAATCATATATCCAGTTTACTTATAGACTAACTTTGTATTTATAATATTTAGGCTTAAAAGTATATACTTGTTTATGAATGTGTATTTTTTGTCATATTCACCTACTGGACCGAGTATGTGCTTCAATATCTGTCACTCTTTGGTAACCTACACTTTCAATTATGGTCATAGTTGAGTAGTGAAAGAATGGCAAAAGGATGAAAGTATGGCTCACAGAGGCAAATAGTACATGATAGCAGGCTGTAAATACATATAAATAGTAAATGAAACAATTGTCAAGGCATTTATTTGTTCTCACAATGACAAGGCAGCAATGTCCATTCTTAACAACCAATTCTCATTCCTTCGTAAGGAATTTTTTCAGTCATCTAGATTTAGAGGCATGAGACTTCAATGCAGCCAGGTGTACTGAAAGTATGTTAAATTATTTCTCATGCTGTTAACGTATTTTTGAAAACTACAACATCTTCTAGAGACTGTATAGTGCAGTATAAATTCACTCATATATGTCTATATAAAGAATTGTGATGTTTAACAGAATCCAGAAGAATGATAAAATATTAACAGTGTATCTATTTAAGTGCCTGTCTATGCATAACCTAACTGCCTTGAAGTCTTGTAATATTGATACACATATTTGACTCAGAAGACAGCATGGATTGTTGATAAAGGTATGAATGAAGTCAAGTCATCATATTTATTCACCATACAATGGTATGTGACTCAACAGTCAATTAATATTTACAACTTAAAATATTTATAAACACATGACAATGCATCCTGGTATTCTGTTTCAGTGGCAACAAAAAGTAATTTTAAGTTCATTGTTTTCATGGTTAATGTTAGCTTAATAAATATTCCTTGTTTGTTTCTTATATGAGTTAATGATACTGCATCAATGCCATTGGTTTATGTAACATATAGTTTGGCAGGACAGCATTTATGACATATAATATACACACTAATGAAAGTAGGATCTGGTAGATTAAATTTGTTTTGATGAATAAACTGATATTGATCTCACAAAAATACTATAAAATATGTATCTCAAGTAAACTCTATCTAGATTATTCATAATTTCATAACAGATCACTCTCCATAGTATTAATGTTTTAGCAAATGAAACTGTAAGGGATGTAAATAATATTCTAAGAGACTGCTTGTTTCAAAATTATCATTGTAATTATTCATTTATCTCTGTAGAATTCTGTCCTTAATTCATAATCTCCTCCCTCACAAGAGTAGTAAACTGAAAATTGTATTACACTAGAATCTACACTGCTTGTCTTAAAATGGAATAGTGTGTCATAAACACCCCTCACTGTTTTGTTAGTAATAACTTTTTTATTATAATACTAAAATTGTTAATATACTTATGATTTTTATGAAATAAGCAGAGATGACTGAGTAGGTTTATTTCTTTGTGCTTTCAGCTAATATTTTACACACTTGTTAAAAAATAGAAACAAAATAACTGTCTTGCCACAACTACATTGTTAGCATAACTGTGATACACTCTTAATTTATTATAAATACTTTCTAGGATAACACAGAAGTGTGCTGTGAGTTTATCAGATAGACAGCCATTATTTTTTGGCCTTCCTTAAATATAAAATTACTGTGGAATATGACCTGTTACTTTTTGATTCATGATTTGGATTGAATCAGAATTGTGAATATTAAATATTGAGGCAAGAATAATTTATAAATGTATTCATTTGTATATCAAAATGTTTTTGAAAGTTTATGTTATCACAATGCCCTAATTTTTCTACAAAGTTCTTTGCAAATATGTGTACCTTACTATCTCTCTTATAACTGTACCCTTTTTCTTAATGTCACTTGTTTCAGATAACAGTTTTAAACTATTTAGAGGACTGTTCAGAAGTAAAATAAACTAATTCTACAATTACATTTAGTTTCTGGACTATCAGTTCCATGTTTTATATGTTATCTTTAAACCTACAATAGATCCTAGTTATACACCACCTTCTTATACCACAGAGTTAAATATTCCATGGGTGTGAATATTTTTCCCAAGATGGTTACATTTCATTTATTGTTTTCACTTACAACGCAGCCCCCAACACCTGCAGAATAACAAGGGTCTACCGTATTAAAATGGACTTGAAAAAAAAAGGTAAAGACATATTCATGTGACTTAGGTAGGGAATGATGGCAAGCTCTTATGTGCATGGTAATGAAACTTCATGGTCCATAAAAGACAGGAAATTGACTGAATGAGAAACTGTTTGTTTCTCAAGTAGAGCTCTGCTCCACAGATTTTGTTAGGTGTGTTTAACCTAGATTGTGACCTTTGCTTTTCTTAATTACTGTAGTTCTTCCTTGAAGTGGAATATATAAGTTATTTTCCATTTTTTATTTGGAGGTAGTTAATTGCCTAAAATTTGAGTTTACCCTAAACATGTTCATTAGTGGGTGAATCTCCTTCTTTCAGTAAATTTATTACTTTAATTAGTTATGTCACAATAAAGTTCATTTAAAATATGTAAGGTATATGCCTCATTTTGGGATACAAAACATCCACATTATACCAATTTCCAAGTTGCAATGGATCATGCCATAGAAGGGAATTGCATAATCTATTAATAAGATTACAAAGTCAATACCTCGGCTTGTAAGAAAAAAACAGTGACTTATCAAGATTATATTGTACAGCTTTCCTCTACTGATTTTTAAGTTCTGCTATGCAAAATATTTTTCTTGGAGGTGTCTTTTGTATGTTTATCCATTTTTGTATCTGTTTCAGATACCTCAAAGTGGTTGGATGTTGAAAAAAGATAATATTAAAAAGAATCACATACAAGAGGTTTATAATCCTGCAACAAAAGTAGGTAGCTCTCTCTATAATGAAAAACTGATTAAAAAAGACAATTATTAGTTGCACATAGAAATCTAGCCATCATAACAGTACCAGTAGTGTAACAGTGCTGACTGCACTGTGAGAACATATTTTCCTGCTGAACTGCAGCAGGTAGACTTGGAGTAGACCTAATGCCTTTTGGAATGATGAGTATAGTTTTAAAATTATCATACCACTCACCACATGCAAGTTTCACAGCCACACAGCCACAGGTTTAATAATTTTGAAGCTGAACATGAACACCAGCCTGCATTCATATGTAACTCACTCCCCCCGCAGAGTGCGCACCATGCCCTTGCTTCCTTGCCTTACCTCAGTGCACACGCTACCTATCTGATCACATATCAAGGACTGGAGAGAAAGTAGTGTGGAATAATAGTAATAAGATTTATGATAAATATTTTGACTTAGGCATGGCTGCTTCTGTATTTATTTGTTTTTTTTAATAATTTTTATGATGCAGAATTGCACTGTAGGGTGCATAGTAAATATTTAGACTACCACTTAAATACAAAGACTGGCTGTGTTTAAGTCAGAAATTCAGCTATTATTTAGTATGGTTTACTTGGTTGAATCAGATAGCACAAACAGAATGATTTGTTTTAAATTTTATGTTGTCCCAACAGCTAGTCAAACAGGACTTAAAAGTATTAGGTAAACTTTAAACAAAATTAAAATTGTTCAATACTAATATACTTACCATATTGTAGTGGCAGAATGTTCTATTTTCATAAAATTTACATGTTGATCTCACTAATCAAGTGCCTTTGAGAATAAAGTATTATACTTGTAATTCAGATTTTGATTTTGTATTTTGTTAAAAGGAACACTAACTTACGGATTAATAATTTTGATTTTAAGTACTTCTTTAAATGGTAATATTTATTTCTCAATGACTCGTAGTAAGATTTATAAATATCAAGTTTGCAGTACTAAATCTGTTAGTTATATCCCTTTGGTATGTGTTATGATAAATATCTGTCACAGTGTGGCTGACGCCATATAATGCCTATCAAGTTGGAAAGCTGGTGCAAGCAAAAGCTGCTAGTTAAGTATTTCATTGTCTAGATATGTATTTTTCAACCAGTGTTTTATGGCTTCCATTGTAGGAAATGAATTATAATTCAGGATCCCTTACTGTATCATTAAATTATAATATAAACAACAACGTTTCAGACACAGTAGGCAAGTAAACTTGTAAAGTTCATGGGTCTGGCTTGTGTTTCTATTTGTTTAAAGAAAGGTACAAAAAGGAAAAGATACACAGCTTCAAATATATAATAATTAATTTTGTTCCAAATGGAAGTGAATCACATAATTCAACACAATATCTTATTTTAAGAGACAAAATTGTATTAGCTTTCCCTTTTTTGAATTGTGTATTTGTACTAAAAATTTCCATCTTAGTTTTATAAATAAGAAATGATTATGCACCTATGAACTTCATATTTGGTGAGGGTCATGAGTCACATAAATAAGGGATTAATCACTTAAATGCATCATAGAGCTAAGCCTTGTTTTCCTTAATACTGTAATAGTATTCTGTCCGAAACACTGATTATAATTTAAAATTATTCCCTGTTTAAAAGAAGAAACCACAACATTTTGGAAGCTGGCTCTGTTTCCATCTTCTGGTGAGAGGTACCCACTCAGTTGGGTCCATCACTATCAAGACTAGCTTTATCTGGTGGACCCAACTGGAGATAGATTTAAGAGTAAATGCTTGAATTTCTGTATTAAATCATACCAGTGCTTTTAATCTTCTACAGTAAAAGATACAGGGCACCCTTAATAGATTTTCTTTTGTTCTGTAAGAACATTTTAACCTGTCTACACAGATTTTGTATTTTTATTATGATTTCTGGGAATGCCCTGCCCTGTTCAACAATTTATCTCTCTAACAGAGATATTTTAAAATGGAAGGCTTCTAGAAGTGGAAGTGTAATAAACACAATGTTGTTTTCTTGCATGGAATGAAGCCATACATTGACCATTGCTAGACAATGGTCTGAACCTTCTCTCCCTCCACTGGGCTCGAATTGTGTCGTAACTGCTACTGTGCTTTACATGTTAGTGCAATTAAAGTTGACATAGTGATCTATTATGAATGAAGATACCACCAAGTAAATTTAGTTGTGAGGAGGGCAGGATTTCTTACAGTATAATTCTTGGTTCATTGAGCAAGACAGTGGTAGCAGACTACCCCACCATCCCAAACAGATACAAGCAACATAACATTTGTTAGTATTTTTCTGCATATGTACATGTAAATAAACAAAAGAGAAGAAGAGAAGTTGAGCTACTGATTAAATTAGCATAATGCAGCATAGTGCTACTTGGTTTGAAATTGTATATATACACATACCAGAATCAGAGACAAGACAGTGTCAGCTTTCTTTGTCATAACAAGAACTGAGAGTACATGAGATATAACAAACTTCTCAATGTACTGGACTAACATTCTATCAGCAGTGTTTAAACATGTAACCAACAATGAAACAGTGAACAGTATGTACAGAAGGCAACACATTCATAACCAAACAATTTACAAAATTCCAATCTATTTATGTTACTCATTCAATAAGATGTAATCTTAATGTTTTCATAGTACAGTATGATAATGTTAATACAGTAATACAGATGTTAATGTTAAGAAAATATATGAGTTAATTTTAATTGGAATGTCTGAGTGGAGTGAAAAATTCTGTTGTAGGCCAGGACAGTTATTAATTCTGCCACATACAAATGTTCTTTGTTAGGCATTGGTCTCACCACTTTAGTGTGTGAAACTTCCCTCTTTTTCTGCTCTTGTACCTATCATAACAAACATGATAAAGTTCTGACCTTAATAGCAACACACTCTAGTCTTCTGATACAATTTGTTGACAGTATATAATAAAATTTAATTAAATTCTTTATTATAATAAAGATATGAATAACTTTTCCATTACCGCTGCCATTCCCAGTAGAAATTTATCACATGTAATAATCACTGCCTTCTGATGTAAAAGTTGCACACTTTTCTAAGCTTTTATTGCCATAGAGAACTGAAGGACCATGCCATGAATGGTGCCACTGTTGGTCACCTCATAAGTTCCACACAGAAATCATCTTGGTACAAAAATGAGGAGAGGCATGATGGTAATACTGAGTTTCATGGCCAGTTGATGTGTGTTATTGATATCCATACTTGAACTGCATAAGACAGTATGTTATTTAGGAACCCAAAAATAGTTTTGAAATCTATAATGCAGCATCCCAGAGATTTACTCTTTAGATACCTTACATTTGTTTTAACTGTCACTTTCACACACATACTGTTTACCACTTTCAAAGTGTTTATTATACTGAATGTGGCCATCTTCTGGTTCATTATATTTATGTGGTTGTTGCACTCATATTAAAAGCAAAGATTTACTTTTATTGCTAGACCTGTGTTTTGTTTGTAGTAACGATTATTAAAATACAAGTAATTTTATTGTAGTATAAATTATTAAACAACATTTGGTATCAATTTTGAACTAAACTGAGCATAAAAGTAAATCTTGGTTTTTAATTCGAGCGCAATAACTATGTTGACACATGAAAACAATAGATGGTCGCATGTAGAATACAGTTTTTATGAAAGTGACAGTTAAAACAAACATAAATTTTATGATAATTCTGGAAACTTGCGGAGAAATATTTTCATTTAACATGTGAGTACTTATAGTACTTTGTGGTTTCTTATCATTCAAGTAAAGAAACTTTGGTGTTGAGATTGCATATGTAAACGTATATAATACTATGTCTAGACTGATACTGGAGGAATTTATACAAATTATAAAAGTGTGTGAATAATGACTTACAGAGTAAAGTGACACAACTAAAAACTCTTCGCTACAAAGATACTGAACACTCTAAGAAGTGTTGAAAATTAATAATTTGTTTACAATTCTGATTGTTTTGAAGATTATGTTACAATGTCAGAATGATAATAAATAATAAATAAAATTGTATACAGTTCTTCACCCAATGGGATGACCTGGATACAAATTTATGTCGTGGAAGGGGGGAAGGAAAGCCTTTACTTTTGGTACTTTTGCTGAATTACATGGTTAAACACATGCATAATCTTTGTTACAGTCTTATTGCTTCAGCCTTGCTGGCTACTGAGAATTACATAAATATGGTATTTAATCAGGCAGATATTTGTAAAATGTAAGAAAGCAGTAAGCACTACAATCAAGTATGTCCTGACTGAATAAAATGTCTAGTTACCCTAAGGCCACACCAATTATTTCTGCAGAGAAATTGACGAGCAATAATTATAATCTATTGAAAACTGTGTCAAAAGTTTGAAAAAAAGAGTACAAGCTCAAGTAATACAAAATAAACAGTTATTAAAATAAGATTTTTAGTGCTTGTGAAGTTTCCAAAACATATGTGGCTGCTTTTCTTACTTGGAATTGCCAGTGGAGTGAGAACTACAGAGATGGAGCAAATTACCAGCAACTGAATGTAGTTGACAAAGTACTAATGACAGTGGGCTTATGCGTAACAACCTTTGTATTTTTATATGAAGGACTTTTCTTTACCTCAAATAGTTAATTTTAACTTTTACTGCTAGTTAAATGTTATTCACTCAGGAACATAAGTGTAATGTCAAACAATAATAATTTTTATTTTATTAGAAATGCACATCTGTGCACTTGAAGTCACCTGGGTTTACCTGCACAAGGTAACATGGTCAACTCTGGTAATTATGAAGTGACTTTTATCACTGAATTTAGACTCCTCTACTCCACTGTCAGCTTGTCACTGCTGGCAATCATCTGTACCCAGTACAGACCACTTATATGTATTATTACACTATGGCACTTGTGTTCAAATGCTTTCTGCAAGTGCATGCCAAATTCTAGAATTCTTAAAATTCAACAAAGGAATTTGCAACAAATTGTAATGTAATATAAAAACTAGCATTTTTTTTAAAATTAGACCAATATTCTATTAAACTAAGTGATTGATTTTTGTCAATACACATTTAACAATTAGCTATTATCACAGAATAGCAGTAATTTTTTACTGCAGTTTATTCATAAAAAGTGCATCATTTAAAATTACCAGAGTGAACCATAATGTTAGTATGAATAAAATTAGGCCCCAGGCCTATAACAGGACATGTGGAATGAACTGAATACATTCTTAGTATCTCAAGTAAATGCAGTGGTGGAAGCAAGAGAGAAGGTGAAGGGGACTTGGCAATACTCATCTCTTCATTTCAGTGTGCACAATGCTGAGTTTCACTTGACCAAATGATTAGGCATTCAGTCATCTGTGGGGGCAGCATTATCATTGTTATCTCCATCATGATTTCCACCACCTCCAGGTGTGTCATTGGCATCATCGTAACCGTGCGGTCGCAGAATCGCACGGACTGTCTGATAATGTTTCTTAAAGCCCAGTTTACTATACAGGCTTAGTGATGCATCATTTTCTGGCCGGATCACCACAAATGGGATGTAGCCTCGTGAAATTACTACCTTTGTGAGATATTGCGCAAGGTGGATTCCATAACCCTTGCGCCGAAACTCTGGTCTTGTCTGCATGGAGAACATTGCGCCATAGTATGACTGGACCATCCAAGCAGCTAGCTCACCTGATGAGAAGATACCATACGCTGGCAACACATTGATCAGCTTCTCAAACACCTCCACAGATTCCATGTCGTTGGCAGGATACAAGTCGTGAATTGTTTTGGCATGTTCCGGTTTCAGCTGCAGCATTTCTGCCCCATCTGGAGGTAGTCTATAATACAGCATAATATATTATTAAAATAAGATGAGGCAAATCATTCTCATTTGCTTGTCACTGAGTAATTCATTTTATTATGTATACATACATAAAAATCTTTTATCAGAATAACAAACCCATCACTGGAATTCAACAAAGGTACCTCCTGAAGGCAAGTCACATAAACTGCTGCTCTGTTAACCCAATTGACACTTCTTAGAGATTTTACATTTGAGAGAACATAAGATCCTGCATGGCACCTGCACCTTGTCGTGGTGGTGGGACTTGAGTACCTCAGTGACCCCAAGATCTACTGGTAGGGCCTCCCTAGCCAGATTGGTCGAGGGGAAGAGGTCAGACTAAGACAGATACCCTGGTCCTCCAGGTTGGGGGTTGGTCGCAAGGCTAACAACCTTGCACTGTAAAAAGGAAGATGTTTCGAAACCTCAATCAAAGCCTCGGACATATGGACCTAACAGAGGACCGAATGGAAGAGGAGAATTGAGGAGGCCATGGACCGAATACGGACCGGAGAGCCATAGATGAAGAAGATAAGATCCTGCAAAATTGTGTTGACTTCCTCTGTAAAAAGATGCAATGAAAGCAATCAATGCATCCTTGATACTCACTCTTCGAGTTGGATGTCTGCAGGTGGATTGGCGCACACATAGATGTCACCACACACCTTGTCTATGGTGCCTGTGGATGCCGTGTAGAAATTCTCTAGATGGTCCAAAATGAGATGATGAGTGAAGTTGAGATATATGGGGTGACTCCAGTCAATAAGCACATCCTCCTCTTCAACCAATTGTAAGTCATCGAGTTGGTCGCATGGGCAGAACACACTGAAACTCTCATACAGTCGACCATGGGGCTGCAACACAAAAAGTACAGAGTTATAAAGTTCAACAATATGCTGAAATGTTCGTACGGTCGACAGTTTTAGGCTGCAACAACACAAGTAGTTACGTGCAGTTTAATTCTAGCAGCAATCAATACAGAATAAATGAACATCTAAACCAACAATCGATGTAAAAATATAAATAATACGAAGATTTTTGTCTTCTGGGTTGTTGCGCTGTGTAGTCTGGTCGATGTTAACCAACGTTTCAGAGGTCATACTGCCTCTGTCATCAGGGCGACGGGGGCAGTAGGACCTCTGAAACGTTGGTTAACATCGACCAGACTACACAGCGCAACAACCCAGAAGACAGAAATCTTCATACTCATCGCCCTGATGATGGAGGCAGTATGACCTCTGAAACGTTGGTTAGCATCGACCAGACTACACAGCGCAACAACCCAGAAGACAGAAATCTTCATATTCACCGCTGTGAAAACCTCAAATCTTATATAAATAATACATTTAAAAATATGTGTACACCATTCTTGTCTTACAATGTATTCCTGAAAGCATTTTGTTATTGTTTAAACTTTTCTATAGTGACATTTTGACATACATATCACAAAAATATTTTGATTACAGAAATGAATTACGTAGCCAGTAAAGTTACTGGCTACTAGAAGGATGGTGTAAACTTCTACCAGACTACACGGCGCAACAGCCCAGAAGACAGCCAACTTCACATTCGCCGCCGTGAGAACTTCAGATCTCACTTATTTATGTTTAATGACGCAGTATCAGTTAGTAAGATTATATATTAATATAAAGTAGTCCTGTAGGAATCTAAAACTTCTGTACGATCCACGTATTATACAAGAATGTTCTGAATACTTCGTTATCGACATTGGCTGTAGGTAGCAACATTGTCTGTAGGTCTCTCGCCATTTTGGTAGGACTGAACTATTTATCAATTCCACCATCATTTCATACCTGTCATTAATTTTCATCAACACCAACAAATTTTATCTCATTACTGTTCTCCATTGTGTATCATAATATATCTCGTGCTATTTTAGCATTTCATAGAATTCACGTGAAAATACGAAAGGCAGGAAAGCTACTATAAGAGCTTGTAGGGACGATGATTATGGGAGGCAGCAAGGACCTCTGAAACGTTAGTACTACCAGACTTCACGGTGCTACAAACCAGGAGACAGCCATCTTTGAATCAACCTCAAATCCTACTTCATGAAGTTAAACTCACTTAGTTTGGAGAGTAACTGGTATAAGATTTCGAATTAGGCATCCACTTTGCAGTAATAGGATTAGTCGAAACGTATTAGTTATGAAACAGCGACACATAAATAGAACATGACCTATGTTCAATAAATCCAAATATGAGAGGTCAGTGTAGGGATTTTAAGCGATGTGAATGAGTGAAACGTCTTATGTAAAGTCGTGTCAGGTGGTTTTTACGTTAATAAATTTCTTTAAAATATAAGAGTGATTTTTTTACTTTCGCGCCTGTAGGTTTGCCACTTTACTGGAGACCTAATGAAGTTTTCTTTACAAAACTTGTTTTAGACATTACTACGTAAACTTAGAGAAATACTTTTTATGATTATTATTATTAAGATAATTCATTAGATTTGCCTCAATACGTATGACATAATAGGCAGCGAAAGGATGAGAACTACAAATAGCGATGATGCATTAAAAAGTATTTCTTGTCATGTTTATTGAAAGTGTATTTACAGATACAGCAGCTAAGATAGATCAAAATAATTAAGAGGGCAGCTCTGCATGTGATGATGTCTCTAGTTAGTTACAGAAGCAGTTCGGATTTCTTGCCCTGTTTTCTTCAAAGTCTTCTATTTTACTTCGTTAGAAACGTACTCCTTCTAGGAGACAGTCTAATTGAAGACGGTACACTAAGGAACTAGACAAAACTGTTTGAAAAGTAATTAAAAGGCCTCTCTGTCTAGATCTACAGGAAATAAAATGAGAAGGGCTGAAAACGTCTTTGCATTGATAAAAGGTCTGCGTTTCTTTTCGTGTTTTTATCTCTCAGTTAGTTTGCGAATTCATCGTGGACAAACGTCTGATGATTGGGCTCTCGCAATGATTAGATACTGACAGCGACGCTGTGACGCAGTAACTAGCTGCAGCATTGGCGCCGAAGCGACGTAAAGACCATCTTCCTCCTCCCTATCCTCTGGCTTTGACCCTAGGCCACATGCATCAGAAACGTTCTGGGAGATGAATTAAACGAAGAATGATAGGTAACTAATGTAACTGAAAAGTGAACTCCCAACTGGAATACAGCAAATTTCGAAACGCGTTTTTTAACCATTTTCTATCCATCGGTGTTCTTAATGTCAAGTTGGTGTATATACAAACGTAATGTTGACAGGGAAAATCAGGAGCAGAAACGTTAAAACTGCATTCATGAGCCCGATAGCTGACAGATATTCAAGATAATAGACAGAAATTTGCGTGAAAGAATAAAATATTAAATACGCTTTTATGGAGACGTAGGTCCACTATGACCTTACAGCTTGGATTCACGCCAGGACTTTGGCAGCACCATGGCTAAATAATGTTCCGGGGTTTGGTGCACATTAGCAGCAGCGCTGCGCTGCTTTGCACTAAACTGACCTGAATGAAATAAAAAAAATTCTGCGCTTCTGGGTTCATATCTTATGTAGATACAAAGGTAAACAAAAGTGATTTGCGCGTTACCAGTTGTGCAGATAATAAAAAGTCCGATGATATTGACTGTGTCCAGCTTTTAGTATGAAGTCAGCGCTTCAATGAATTTGCCTTCAGCAAAAGTTGTTATTATATACACATTAATAAATAATGATTGTAAAATGTAGTGCCTGCTAGCTCCACAATACAGATGAGACATATGAAGGAAAACAGAGATCAACAGTTGTACCCAGAACTTCCCTTCTAATGCAAGGAGCACATACCGTTTCAAGACGTTGATGAAAAGCGAACGTGGCAAACTTAAAACGACTCATTACCTTTTATAATAGAAAAGAACCTTTGTCATTTTCGCACGTTATTAAGACAGAAAATTAATAATCAACATAAATAATTCTTGTTTTATGTTGTTAAAATCTAAACAAAGAATTACAAAGTGTATAACTTTTGAAGATTTCTGTCTTTTGGGTTGTTGCGCTGTGTAGTCTGGTCGATGTTAACCAATGTTGGTTAACACCGCTGTGAAAAAATCAAATCTTACATTGTATAACTTTTTCTCGAACATCAGAATTTACAGATGACAACATCCCCATAACTAGATTAAAATTCATTATGACTTTTCACGGGAAGTTCTAACATCGAAGCTTTGCTGAGTTTATACGTAGGATGTAATTTAAATGCTATAAAGTATTTTCTGTATCGTGTTTTATGGGCCTTGTCTTACAGCACGAAATAATGGAATATATTTTCTGCTGTATTTTACGACAAACGGTCAAAATGTATTTGTTTGAACAAACAGCTTTGCGTATAAAATTCTTATAAAATGGGAAGTCTACAAGAGAGGCGGAGCGTTCATGTTAACCGTGTTATCCCGGCTAACACTTTGATAAAAAAAAGTCTTCTATTCTTAGTCTTAAAATCATACCTCCGTTTGGCTCGTCATCCGAACGCAAATTGCTTATCCGAAATCTTCCGAAAAAAATCGAACATGTGCTGACGAAAATGCAAACATAGGCCGCAACGTCGCCCAGTCAGTCTGTGAAACGGGGAGACGTAGATGAGTTATTTCGCCTTACGCTCTGCTTTGTTGTGCATTTTATGACATATGAATTAATAAAACATGTTTTAGTTGCTTCAGTCACATCTTTTATTTTAGGCAACAAAATTGTTGATTTATAATTTGTTTTGCCATTTTTCTTTCGTTCGGAAACGTAACCCCAGTTATATATTTGTACTAATGGGAAATAACTACTCGCTTACGAACTCTCTCCAGCCGGACTACCTGTGAAGGTAAACAGGACATAGGATTTGGAACTTCTAACCCCAGAACATTTAAATCAGTAAAAACAGCATGAGTAAATTAGAAATTTAGTTTTACTGGAAGTATAGGAGGTTACATGGGACAAAGGTAGCACTGAACTAACAGATGGTTGTTCAGTTACGTTTCTGTATGCAAAAATATAACAAATATGCTACAGATGAGAAATGAATTCGTTTCAATCGAAACGTCCGAAAGAATGACACCACTTGAAAGACGTGAGCGTAGACGGGAGAATAATATTAAACTGGATGTGAGGGCGAGGACTGGATTCGTGTGTCTCAGGACAGAATCCAAAGGTGAACTATTCTGAAGACGGGGATATATCTTTGGGTTCCATAAATATTGACTAGCTGAGCGACTGTCAGCCTCTCAAGAGTGACTCTGCTCCGCGGAATTAATTTTATGTACCGTTTAAGAAAGGACGTAAATGCAATGCTAAAAATTCATCGTTACTTCTGCTTTTTAATTTCAACTCAATGTGGTCTGCGGTCCACTGTCTGTCGAAACGTCGAGCCTACATCGATCTCCGCGTGTCGCAGTCACGTGACGTCTCGACGCCCGCTCAATAGCATCTCCCTCCCTCCACTCATACTTACGCCATAGTACGACGCCTACCTTCACCCCTCTCCTGCGTGGAGGCTGCGCAGATCATGTCTTACGTTGCACATGAAAAACAAAACCACAAACGTGCACTTTCAACTCCTTTCTCTAATAATTTGAAATTTAATGGCCAAAATTTAACAATATTTGACAAGTGAAAGTGTTTCAGAGAATAAAACACTGAAGATGTGACATCGCGTCGTCTTTAATCACATAAAAGCAATTGTAACGTACCTAGAGGCGATTAAAATATCTGAACATCGCGTAAGAGGACCTGTGATATCTATCAGTAAAGTAACGGACCACAGAACGGAGTCAGGCGTTCAATTCCCGACAGAGACGTCAGGGTATTTCTTCTCTTCACTGCATGCTCAGAGAAGGCTTTCGTCAGACCTAAAGAACCTCACATAACGGGGACCGATGGATGAAATAATTATAAAATGTCGCCAATTAAACAGACCCTCTTACTATTATATTTTAGTTTTTAAACGGCAGCGCAGTCGCGTATTATTGTAAATCTCGACATAATTGTGTATGAAAATGTTAGAACTCTAATTATCATTTTGTATTATTGAACAAAAATTTACAGTAACCACCAATCGATGGTACTGCAATGGAGTCGATTTATGGACCCTCTTCCTAAAATGGGTTGAGAAAAATAAAAACAAATCAGATTTAACCTTCAATAGCTACATGATGAGCTACTGTCGTTAAATAAATGATTTACAGACTAGTCACAACAATTTAAATTAATAATTAAGAAAATTCATACATACGTAAGCATACTTGTAATTGAAACTGCATTCACAGTATGTACTCTGTTCGTTATTGAAATATGGATCGATGGTGTTATGGGACTGATTCAAACTCGGGTGAATACTTAAAATCTCACTCCCTGGGGCAACATAAATTAACGGTACAGTGTTGTAAAACAGGCGGATATTAAATGAAAAATTCGCTGACATGCACTTTACTCAAAATAAATTCTTTCTCGTACTACCTGACGGATTCAAAATACGATTAACGTTAGAGGTTAGCGTTTATTTAAAGAAGAATCTTATTAATTCAATGAAAACGTACGTAAATTAATGAATATTTGAATGGCAAACTAAATACACGGAGCAGATTCCTTATTGAGAAGCTGATCGTTACATAGCTGTTCAAGAAATTCTAAGACTTTTACGAAACCCGAAAACTCAATACAGTATTTACAAAAGGCCGCCACTGGTTCCTGTACTAAGGCAGATGAATCCAATCTACATACCTTAGTTTCTACCATTCATTTTAATATTATACTCCTAAAGGCATACAAGCATAGGTCAGTAGATCAAAAGTAGCACGGTCTACTGGATTCAATGATGTGTGTATCCTCTCTTAATACATGATGACGAAGGAAAATACATCATTCGAAACCTTTTTTGTATTTAAAATTCCAACTGACGACGGATAAAGTCCAAAATAAATAATATAGTATCACGACACAGTCGTCAAAGCTTGCGTCTTCCATGTAGTCCATTTTCCTTCATGATTTCCGACTAAAATTGTACACACATTTTCCATCTTTCTCATGCTTGTTAGATTGATCACATTATTTTAAGAGAAACCGAAGCGCTTTCGTGAGTGAACAAATAAAACTGCAGACATGACAGATGACCGTAGCAAAGCATGGAAGAGCCATTATGGAGATTGAATCTTGTAGTCACAGCAGCCTGACAGTAACACACTTTAATTACTTCCCTAACTGTTTGTTACGCAACGGGGAAAAAGCGTGGGAGATTATTACGTTCTTGTACCCATCCCTGCCTGGACATTGAGATGCTACAATCAGTTGGACAGGCCTACAGTAGTTTTCATGTGCCCCGAATACAAAAGTTCACAAACTGGGGTACGATGGGGAGGTCATTTTCATCTGAGATATTTCAAGTGTGTATGAAGATGGCAGCCTTCTGAGATATTGCGACGATGATGGAGGCAATACGTGTTTCTGAAACATCGGCAAACTTCTACGAGACTACGCGGCGCAAGGCTGTCATCTTCAATCTTATCTGCTCTTATTTTTATCTGCAAATGTCTGTTCATACGTTCATCAACAAACATCGATGTGTCGGACGTTTTACGAGATATCTACACAAACTATTATCGATTGAGATATTTCAGTTGAATCATGCAGAGCTGAAGACCAAGGTGAGGACAGGAGAATAATGAACCCTGAAGAATTTAAACCAAAGTGAGATAGGAAAAATAGGGAAATTATACTCAAATTAATCTTGAAGGAAACAAAGGTGAAGGTAAGAGGATATTATTAAAAATGAATCATGGATAATTATAAGACTAGGATAGAAACAGAAGCACAGTATTTGTATTTGTTGCTTATTTAACAACCCTGTCAGTAGTTCAGACTATATTCCAACCTATAACATCAGAATGATAGACTGTTTAATAAACAGAAAATATTAATGAAGGAAGCGGTCGTGGCCTGTGGTACTATCTTGAAATTTGCCTGAAGGACTGACGAAGACTATGAAAAACCTCAGTCAGTGTAGCCATTTTCTGGGCTAGATCGGAACCAGAGATCTCTAATCGAACAAGAAGCAGGAATGATAAACATTAGACCGCAGCGTCGGAACAGAACCCAGGTGAATCGTTATTCGCGCTTTCCCTGTCAGCGTCTTCGCATATCCGCGGTTTTGTTTCATTATCAAAAGGAGCATTGATATTCCATCCACTGCCAAATTGTAACGCCTGTTACACGAGTCGAACTTTCTCCAGGCTTATCATGATATGTGATACAGATGACAAGCTTATCATCGAAGAATTCTGGAGCTAATTTAATATCAAAATGGTGATTGTTATGTGTTTCCGGTTCTACGTTTTTTCAGCACACATACAACCAACCCCACACCGTGTATAACGAGAGCCACTTGTGTAGAAATAACGCTTATAGGTACAGGATGTGATATGTAATGTAATTCGGGGCAGCGTGTAATGGAAGACTTCGGCGTTGACAGTGACTGTTTGTCCTTATATTTTATACACAAGTCCTTCTAGATCCGACATAGTCCATCGCCATTTCTTTACTGGCTTCCCATCTTCCTGTCCGTCCGTCAGCACGTTGTATCGTCATGGCAACGTTTACCCGAATCACAAGACGTACATGTTGGATGGAAACCTTAGAAAATATCTCAAATACCAGCAATGATTTCTCTTCTAGTGTCTTATTATCGAACAGACTAGTTCTCATTTAAGTAGGCAGGTTGGCTCAGTGTTCAACGCTTCTGATGTTCACAAGGTTCGGCTCTCAGACATCGGTTATTCACGTTTATACATTATTTTCCTCAGCAATTTTGGGCGAATGCCGTATTATCATTAAGAAACTGTGAATTCCTTTCAGTTGACCGTCTCTCATCCAATTAGAAACTAAATTATCCCTACGTAGGATTTGAGGTTTTTAGGGCGGTGAGTCCAAAGATCGCTGTCTTCTAAATTATCTCTGTAGTTATTTCTTGTCGTTGAATATCACACTAATAAACTATATACTTAACAAACCTGTTTAATTTAAGATTTAACGTACACGTATCTAAATACATTAATACAAGTATCAGTATTATTGATTATATTTATTTAATGGGAAAATGCATGTGTTAACGGAATATGAAATAGACAAGAAATGTGTAAAAAAAATTTAATCAGAAAACCTTAAGATATAAGACTACTTGGCAGAATTAGACATGATTGAGAAGATAAGATGGTCTTTGAAAATTATGGTATGGTGATGTGGACTGGATTTATCAGACTCAGGATAGCGTCCAATGGCTGGCTCTTGTGAGCACATTAATGATACTTTGGGTTCTACAAGGAGCAAAAATTTCTTGGCCAACCGAACGACTAATAGTTTTTCAAGAAGAACGTTTCTTCATGGAATTGGTTTCATTATTTTCGAAACAAACGATGTTCAATAACGAGATAAAGATAACTGTCTTCTGGGTTGTAGTGGCGTATAGTCCGATACAGGTTTACCTGCGTGTCAGACGCGATTCTCACCGCCCTGATAATGGTGGCAGTAAGTACCTCCGAAACGCTGGTAAACGACTACCAGACTACAAGGCGCTACAACCCAGAAGACAGCCATGTTGATACTCGCCGCTGTAAAAACCTAAAATTCTAATGTTCAAGAACATTCTACATTTATTTCAAAGCAAAACACATTAAGATTTTAAACTGCGTAGGGAATTTGGCTCAGATATTTCATTGGATCCAGGAGACATGAGACCGGAGCTTCAATAACGCAGACAGCTTTCTTGCATGTATATAAATCGAGTTTAATCTATTTGTAAGAAACCAACTTTTATACGTAATATAACATGAGCACAGTTTAATGTAATTTTAAATAGATTCAGTTTACATATATATTCGGATCATAAGTTGTTCCTGGCACAAGAATCTCTACCGTATGTTCATCTGAGTTGTCCGGTTAACTGACACGAGAAAAATGCTTTGTTCTTTGCGGAATTCTACGAAAACGTTTTTGACTCCTAAATCCTTTAAGAATGTACTTCTGCTCTGACTGCAAATTTAAATAAATTGCAACTGCTATTTGTGAGTATCGTTTGAAAGCTAATAATTTATGACAAAACAAAACAAACTAAAATTTCTCAAAACATTTCAGAAATAAATGTCGTAATTATAGAACAGTTGACCTACATCAGACATTCAGGCTGTGCTTTTAAAGTCACGTTTGCAGATTACACATTATTACTGTTGTAGCATTTGAGAGAACTATTGAAACAGCGGAATTTACGGACAGATTACGACAAGGAAACTATTGAAATCACGATATTCTGTGATTTTTTTCTATACCTTAAAACAGTACAGATGTCTAAAATCCACTAAGCCTCCTCCACGTCACCTACACGCCTTCATTGACGCTTTACTGACGTAACGTATACGAACGGTCTGACAAACCTCCATAGTCGAGTCATAATTTAATAATGACTTCATGGCACGAAGTGAGGAACGTTCGATAACTCGATTGTCTACGCGACATTCGCTGCGCTCCGACACAAAATCGTACCTGATGCAGGTTGTTACTATATGATTTAATCAACATTCCGTTGTTTGCATCAGCGCACGCTCATATGCACCCATATACATGAATCACGGCTGCAAATTCGAGACATGGACGTCTTTCAGTGTTATCCTATGAACCCAGCGGCTTTGTAACTGATTTTATACCACCTTCATTCATGGCGCACATCACGGCTGTATTTCTGGCCCGTATATAAATATATTTCTACCTCACCCTACAGTTCTTGAAGAACCTTGATTTTTGGATGTCTCTTAAGCTATTTAGACAGTTGGTAGGACTCCTTGGATGAGTGATCAGCGAGGTCTGTCCTTACACAGGACAGCACAACACAGAAAGACACTGGCAAGCATCCATGGCTTGAGTGGGATTCGAACCCACGGGCCATCAAGGCCCAAGACCCCAGACCACGTGGCCTATTACTGGATTACTGGGATACTGGGACGACCCGTTTTTCAAGTGCCTGAGCACTGCGGGTCCCAACTTTTCGTTGGCTCGATCTGTAGATATTCGGCAGGACTCCTTGGACGAGACGTGGCCTATTAGCACCATCAAATACAAAGTCCTTACATGTTTCGGCCACATCACGCTAACACATTTAAATGCTGCCCTATCACATATCTGAGGGATTTTAAAACTTTCTACTCGAAAAGAAATATGCATAGTATAGGGAGATCAAACATATGCCTATCTGTCCACGATTTAACCCTTTGCCGCGGAGATTTAAAGTCCGAGGTTGTGTTCATCCTGGGGTAATACTTTCTTAGTGTCCCTTTAAATTTTGCTCTAAAATACTATATTTATCATAACTTTGGAACTATATGAGATATAATTAAGAATTTTTCACTGAAATCCTCTTAAAAGATGGTTTTATTATCTTACCTTATAAGATGAACGCCCTGTGTGTGAGCAGTGTAAGGATGTGGATCAGGATTATAGGTTAATAGAATGAATGGTGATAGGTTGGTAATCAGACAGACAGATAGTCCTGACAACGTAGAGAAGATGCCTTTTTGAGAAACTAGCAGTCGCTCAGCTAGTTAAGAAATTTTCCAGATTTTATGGCTTCTACTTTCTTTCTTTTGATCTTTATCCATCGTCTGTGGACCTGTGAATCTCTCCACTGGCAGATAATACCTCAATCATATTATTTTTATTTCACAAATATTAAAGAAATATATTTTAATTTTCTTGCAACTCTCTACACTTCATTGGCATTTAAAATATATTACAGCACACATAAGTCTATTTTCCCACCCAGACAGTAGTTCTGGTAAGTTATCCGAATTACGTACTAAAGAATTTGAGTACTATGAACAAAAGTAGTGATAGAATTCAATTCGAAACACACACAGCCAGAAATTATTCCTGTTCACGATCTTTTATACTTTATTAGCCTTGACATACATTTATTCATAAAGACAAATCATTGTTTGAGATAAGTAATGATTTTTCCTCTGAAACGGCAACAGTCCCTCCGCTGTCGTTTAAACGAAACTCAATTGAATTAGCGAGTAATGCACTTAGAACCAGGCGAGACTATGGACGAAATTACTGGTGCAACTCAGTTGAGGTTTCCCCAGTGATCATCTGGTGTAAACCTATTTACACTGCACACAGTCAAATTATTTCCTTTTGCATTTTTTAATTATTCGCCATATTAAAACAGTTTCAAACATAAGCTTTATATTTTATGACGAACACAGTGCTTCTAAGATGAGTCGGTTATGAGAAAATCTGCAGTTTGATTTGAAAGTTATGTAAAATGTGAGTTAAATTTAGCAAATACGATCACAAAAGAAATTTCCACGATTACTTAGTGCAGACCCCAATATAACACATAATGCTATTACAAGTTTCGGAAACGAAACATTTGGGCATAATGACGGATATCCGATTATTCAATTCAGGAGTTCTTCACGCTCTAGCGCGAGCCCGTCCGTGTGTGAGAGTATATCTGTCGCGTCTTTCCTGGAAGGTAGGCAACATGCAAGACCGGTAGTCTTGTGTAATAATTGGAACATTCTTACTGTTAATACCATTGTTATTGTTATTCGTATTGTCATATTATTGTTTCTATTGTTATACTTTGGCCTTTCCTCTACCACTTCCGGTTAGAATCTAGCCTCAAGAGTGCCGGAACTGAAACCGAGGGGCTTCGCCACCCACGGAGCTGGGCCATTTTCGGGGATTAAGCTCCCTTAGAGGCACTTCCAGGCAACGCCCTCAAAGGCTACTCAAAACCAGGTTAGGTTAGCTCATGAGCTATTTCTGCCATGCCCTCCCCCAAGAGATGCATGCTTCGTTGGGGTCTGAACCCAAGCCGACTGTAGCTCCCAGGGGCTTTGCCCCACGTTCCAGCTCTCACCTGCCTTCATCACCAGGCTTGGCTACCCCTGTACTTCCACCATCCTGGTTCCAGCATTAGTTCAAGAATATCCTGAGGCCACTACTGCCACGAATTTTTGCGAAACAATGGCCTTAGTTCCCATTAGTGCAACAATGACCTTCATGGTGATCGTTATTATTAAAATGATATGCAGAATATGTGAATTTTGAATAGGGAAGGATGTGGAAGGAAGCGAAATGGTTTACTTCAAGGTTATTATCCCAGACAGCCTGGGATAATACGCATCTGACTGGGCCCTAGAGCCGACGTGGACAAAGGCGCAGAGTGAAATCGTTAACCATGCCGAGAGCCCTTAATACCTATCAGAACTATTTAACAGCTTAGTAACTATGTTCTCCTCAAATAAGTACAAAACAGGCAGTTACAGTATAACATGGTCTTGGTTCACCCAAACGTTGTTTCAGATAATTATTATTACTATTTCAGATATTTTTTATAATTATATGCTAATTCTGATATAGTCTGAAGATTTCTGACGATTGTGGGTTGTAATCTGTGAAAGTGGATTTTTTGGACTTTGTTTGTCATCTACATCACAATTAAATTGTAATGTTCGGAAGCTGGGTCTTCCATCTTCAGGTAAAGAAGGGAAAGAAATGTTGAAGCTGTGCAGGCTAGCTCAATCAGGGGGCCCAAAAGCTAGGGTTTCTGCCCTTTCCATTTTACCTGAAGAGACGATGAACAATGTCCAGCATTTCACTTCAACAGATTTTAATTCTGACGTGTTCTTCAATTTCGGCAATTATTTAATTAGGTGAATATTGCGCTCACCGAACTAGTCATTCCAGGAAAGTGCAAACACACGCGAGTCTCGGGCCAGCTCTTACTCACGTAGAAGTAGAATTCCCACACACGATCAGTGAGGTAAGTCTTCAGCGTCTGGTGAAACTGAAAATGAAAGGAATAGCATTTAATGTTTCATAACGGAAGTAAAAACTTCCCTCCCTCATACTTCCTGTGCTCTGCCACGGGCCTATGTCTATATAGGCTTCATTATATCTTTCTGGAATGGTCGATGTCGAAACTACAATAAGAGAATGGAATATAATCGAAACCGAGTAGTAAGCGTGTCCCAGAAATAAGAAAACTCGAAGTTTAAGGGTAAATATTTGTCAGTATTATAAGGAAATTTTAATTTGCCGTGCCCAGTGGTAACACTGGACTCCTGCCACCTAGACGTAGGTGATTTGACATCGTTTCTTGTATTCGTTACTATTTTAGTCAATGATTTGTGTGTTATCAGAGCCACTTTTCACAGAGTTTACAGTAATATTGAAACTGGTTTCAACATACGATATAATTATGTAATTGTAACCTTATGATATAATATGTGTAATAAACTTAGCATTTAACTTTGGGTTACGGGGTTACGTGACTTTTGAGACATCGCCGTAGCATAGAAATTGCAAATATTGGATGGGGCTTCTTACATTTATTCTGGTCAAATATTTCAACTTGATTTCTTAAGAAGATTCTTATCATAAGATTTTTAAAACATAAGTTTCGTCATCCACCCTTATTGAATTAATCTCTGCTAACATTTCGATTAATGGCGCCAGAAACAATTCTGCAAGGTCGCAGAGTCACGCCACCTGCACCGTAGCGCTTGCTACACGCCACACGTGTTGCCGTCGTCACCATGGCCACAACGCGCATTGCAGTAGAAGTGACCCCGCTGTTCTCTTTTCAACCCCGCAGTATAATTGCTGTGACACGAATATACTCGGTTGCTTTGTTGCGTGACATGATGCGATAAATTCACATTGTGGTAATCTCAGCAACTTGCCCTCTTTTTTTGGACATATGTTTCGTTTATGAAATTCGGTTGATTGCAGCCAAGCTGTAGACGGAAACCAGGACACTGTGGCGTATTTTTAAATTTATATCGTTAAAAATCCCATTCTCGTCAATCGATTCGTGAGTAAGCTGATTTGCTTAAATATATACTTGTCTAAGTAGAATTTGAGGTTCTCGCGGCGGGAGTTCGAAGGTAGCTGTCTTCCGGGTTCTAGCGCCGTATAGTCTGGTAGAAGTTAAGCAACGTTTCAAACTCATCGCCCTAAAGATGGAGGCAGCAAGGACCTCTCAGACGTTGTTAAACTTTTACCAGACTACACGGCGCCAAAACCCGGAAGACAACTATCTCCATATATTGGTCTCTTCATCTTTGTAAGCACGGTGTGTACAATCGGAAGAACGCTGGCCGAGGTAAACTAGAAGATAGAGAATATGGAAACATAATGATAAAGAGAAATGGAAAATTAGGTAGAAAGGGAAACAGAAGAAAAGGAAAGTATGAAGTAAGGAAGAAAAACTAAAACTCGATATTATTTCGGAGTTTGTCACTAGACGAAATCAGACACGTTTCTAAGGTAGCATTACGAAGCTGTGGCGCACACCTGATCAATTTCAGGTAACCATCAACAGGCACTATATCAACCGAGGAACAAAGTCGCTTGGTAGCTGCTTCCACTTCTGTCCGTCAAAGACGTGAATGCAGTATAAGAACTCAGGCGCTCCAGGAGAAACCATTAGAGCAGGCTGAAATATTCGCATTACCTGCACAGTACCACAGTGACTGCATATATCCAGGTTTTGCTTGCTTCATACTGACATTCCAGCCGCGGTGTTATCTCCAGTCCTGGACATGAGTTGGCTGTTGCCATAAAGCGAGCGGCAAAGAACGTGAGGAGAAAAAGACATGTTTCAAATTTCATGACAATTCACAGACTGTTACAAGGATATAAAAGTGGTACAGAATATGAGATTTCGAAGTAAATCAGAAATAAATTTCTTAGAGAGCATCAAATACTGTGCGATTTGTATATTGTTTATACACGTTGTGTTTTATTAATAATAAAAATCGAAGAATCATCGTCATAGATGTTTATCCAACAACATTCTGCATGTCACACGCTCTTGTAAATCTAAGGTTATAGAGGATCGACATATGAGTTAACAATCAGTGTAGATTTCCCATAAACATTTTGTCGATAGTCCGCGAGACAGATAATGCCTATATTATCTTGCTGTTATACTCTAGTTTTAAACATTGACAAGAATACGAAAAAGTAGCTAACTTGGTGATTGATTGATCAGCACCCATAATATAAAGGACCATTATTTGATACGAACTGGAGCCAGTTCCATCCAGCTGTCGTTCTCGTAACCTATTTTTCTCAGCCCACTCTGGTCTCCCAGATATTCACTATTCTAAAAACAACAGGAGACTATAAAACACAGAGTTCCTAGTTATGAAGAATTCACACAAAAGGGAATCAAACTCCGAACAAATACTCAGAACGTCGTAGAAGTAGAGAAGAAGGACGAAGCCATAAAGAATATGAAGTACCGACTTCGTATCTATCTGAACAGACTCAGCACCGCGGCAGCCAAGAACATCTTGCAGTCAGTCAACAGGAAATTGCAAGAGCATAAACGATCAGAAGTTGCTCTACTCGTGGTATGGCAATCACACCTGTAAGCGCCAGTGGAGGAACTGTGGTGTTTAACGCAAGGAGGAAGAAGAGAGAGAAGTCACGTAGTGGAACTGCAGTTTTCTGACGAATTCGTCGTGAGGTGCAAGAGAAATGACAACTGAAAGCAGAGCAAAATCTTTTCTACCGGATTATTTATAGAAAATGTTAACTTTCCTTTATAAAGAATGAAGCTCAGGGAACAAAGAAAGTGGCGCGTTTTCTGAGTGGCTGATTTATGTGCTATTTAAATGAAGATTGCTGTCTTCTGGGTTGTAGCACCGTGTAGTGTGGTAGAAGTTTACTGACGTTTCAGGGGTGCTTTCTTCCTCAATAATCATAGCCCAGATGACAGAAGTAGCAGTCACGTCTCAAACGTTGGTAAATTTATACCAGACTATATGACGCTAAAACCCAGAAGGTAGCTTTAGCTTTCTTCAATGTTGCAGAAGTTTCCTGGATGGACTGAGAAAAAAAAAACCTTCATGTTACCCGGCTTCAGGACCGAAATTCTAATTTGGGAACTCCCAGTTAACGGCGTCGTTCCAGTTGAGGGCCGGGTGTTGTGAACTCCTTTAACAAACCATCGGCGTCCATAAAATGTACGAAATTCCTTGACCACCTGACTCCACATCTGCTCGGCTTTATTCTACGGAGCTGATTCATAACATATTATTATGCCATAATAAATAATAGTGTCATAAACAAGACAGTAAAGTTTAGTCCATACCGGAATACACAGAGTTTCCTTTGCCAATTTTTGCTTCTAAATGCGCGTAGCCCTGAGAAATGGATTTGTCGTAAATGTGGACACTTTTAATTCGGCCGTCAACGTTGTCTAACCTACACCATCTTAACCACCCTCATCTAAGCCAACCTAACATAATGAAACCGGATACAACATAACCTAATCTGACACAACCTAAAACACAGACAGACTCCGCCCCAACTGTGGGCTGCATCTCATAAGGATTGTCCGCATCTCTCCCCCAAAACACTGACCGTCGCTATTCATGTATCATCTGAGGGATGGACAAAGAATAGTCTCACTCTACTGCAACAATAAAAAACAGGAAAGTCTAATTTAATTTACAATTCATCAGTTTCAATCAAAGATAAAAATATATATTACGGTCATAACGATCTCATGTTACAGTTTAATAAAAATCCTTAATGAGATGGCATATTTTTAATATATTTTTTGCTGCAAAACGTTTTAGACTGAATAGCGGTACCATAGTTCTCGCATCAAAAGTTCGCAGTGCAGCCATATTAGTGATGTTGAAGGCAAAGTTTAAAAAGTATCAATAATTTCAATCCCATTATGTCCGTACCGAGTTTCGCTTAAGTAGGTCAATTACCGTTGATGCCCGTAATTTAAATCGGTTCGTTAGGAGAAGTCCAAAGGAAGAAATCTGTTTTTCCGGAACCCAAAAAATCTTCCGCACTTAAAACATTCTGACAAACATACTCAATCACTTACCTTGAGCGACTCAGGCAAGTGTTCGGAGAGGAAGTCCAATATTTCCGGAAGTTCGTTTTCTTGAGCTAATCTGAAGTTCTTCCCTTCGAGCACTAATTCCATCTCTACCAAAAGCAGCACCACATGAAAACACAGAGTAAATGTAGTTTTGATTTTGTTTCAACCATGATCAAATATAAATACAATAAACACGTGGCAATCAAGCAGGGGAAGAACACACACAGAGGGCGTTTGAGAACATGTTACTGAGGGGAATATGTGGTCCTGAGAGGATGAAAGTAACAGGAGGATGCAGGAAATTGCATTATGAGGAGCTCCATAATTTGCAGTCTTCGCCAAATTCTGGTAGGACGGTCAGCTGGCTGAGGACGAGAGCGAGGTGAGCGACCATTAGCTTCTTAAGAACACTTCCATAGTCATAGTTAGGGCAAGCAACAGCATTAGAGTCTGACATGCTTAAAGCTTAATTTCTCTTATAATGCAGAAATTAAAATTAGCAATAAAGTCTTTATAGCAAAAGTTCGGTTTTTTGAACACACCTCGTATAAACGCTTCGCCCAGGATTAGAGACCACCACAAATTTTTTCTAGCGGTCTAAAACCACACTTATTACAGACCGCGCGGCCAGTAGATTTACAGCAACAAAAACCTATTTTCAAAACAATTTCATTTCCTATCTGCAATCCTATTTCATTATATTATTTTACAATCAGGATGTGAAAATATGTGAAGTTCTACCGGCGGTGAAGATGACAATGTTTTTCTTCTGGGTTGTCTATCGTGTGACGTAGATGGATACCCACGTTTCGGAGAAAGAACATATTTTCATCTTCAAGGCTGAAGTGAGGGTATTGAGAAGTGGATAGTTTATATAGTAGTGTCTACGCTGGGGACGGGGCGGGGAAGGAAATGACCATTCACAGCCGAGAAATGAAGATGTGATGACCTGGGGATATATAGAGCATAACCATTACACTGCTGTTGGAACCATTCAGTATCAAGGTTAACAGTTAACAGTTAACTTCAAACTTAATATAAAGAATATAATGGATTAACAATTATATTTCTATTCAGTTAATCAATTATTTGTTTACAAATTCGAGAGTACTGTCTTCGTGCTGCACTCGACGAAGTTAAATTTCTCCGGCACCTCGCTGTCTGATACCAGGCAACACCCGGGAGCTTCCAAACAAACTTACGACGTTAGTACTCACAGGAGACATGAACTACCTTAGAAACAGTAGAATTTATAACGACATGAAGTGTTTATATTTTTGTAAGTAATAGCTTTCAATACAGAGACTATTTTAATTGTGTCTATAACCTTGCAGCGCAGAAGCTAACACTGAATGTCACGTGACTGGGATGGCAGGGGAGCAGTAAAATTCACTTTCACTTCTAACGTGTAGGAAAAATAATCAGTCGAATGCAAGCTTGTATTGACGGTGCAAGGAACATTTATATATTTAATTGCAATATTACTTGTTCGTAGTTTCTTTGCAGGAGATGTCCAAATATATAAATGCAATGAAGAAGATAGTTTTCATGTCCATAGGCACAGTAGCAAAGTACATCCATCCGGTCCAAATATTATCTTAAAGTGTTTTGTCTCGATATTGGAAAGATCCGATATATACTATATATATTTTAAGCCGTGAGTAAGCAGAGCACAGACATAAAATTAAGGGCAGGAAAAACAAAGAGAGGTCACAGCAACGCTGTCGTACATAGACTTTCTAGCATCATTTGTTTCTATTTTTGTTGATTTCATTTAATGCTGAGTGCAATAAAATCTTGCAAAAAATCGTCTCCTATTATTTATTACACACGCCATCCTCATATATCAGACTTCTACAGGATCATAATATTTGCGTTATGTCAAATAATTTTACGGTACAAATTCTACTAAGAATAATGAGTGGACAATTTCTTTTAGAAGAATGGGTTTACCCCCAACCTGGATGATCAGAGTTCTTATGGTGAGATTTCACTTTCTCACGGCGGCGAATATGAAGGTGGCTGTCCTCTGGATTATTACGCCGTGAAGTCTGGTAAAAGTTTACCGACATTTCAGAGGTCCTTGCTGTCTGCATCACCAGGGCCATTAGTTTAATCACGAGTAACTCTGTCTTCCGCCAGGAGCTCCACAGCTTGAAATATGTAGATTTTGGACTTGTTTAGTGTCTCTAAGGACACTTTCTCTGCACCGAAGCGTATTTAGGTCGCTTAATGGGCTTCGTTTCTTTTTGTTTCAATCTGCTATTATGTTGTCTATATCGTATATACTTATCACTGCTTGCCTGTTACGGGCTTCGTGTTGTTGGCAAGCACTGTCATACAGGAACTTAATTATATTATAATTGCTGTTAATGTTAATACTGTTAACCCTTTAAAATCGGAGCACGTCTAAATAATATTTAAGAATTTAATCTGTACCGCAAAGAAAATACACTTCACCATTAAAAAGACCAAACCGATTAATGTAGTTTAAGGAAGTAATTGCCGTTTACACTGAGAAACATATAAAATTAAGATTGACTGTTGAAGTATGTGTGACGTGTAGTTACTAGTTGACTTTAAATGGTTAATGATGACTCAAACTATAACGTACACAAAGAAATACTGGTTTCGTGACAGTTATTGTAGGAAACTAACTGGAAAATACGACCGCAGTCGGCATCAGATTTATAACCCATGCCTAGTAGCACGAATGCAATGTGTTTAACATACTTCATAAGCAGTTAAGGCCCGTCCTATCTCATACATATTGTTCTTTTCCTGACAACTTTAATCGAACACGGAAAAAAAACGAAAAAAAGAACAGCAATAAAAATGCTCTAAACTTGGGAACGACTGTTAACCAGCGGCAATATGGATACGTCCCCCAAATCATCCCGCTCCACCACTTAAAGCTGATGGGTCGCCTTCATAGGCCTATTTTGTTAATCGATTTTCTTGCCAGCTAGTGAGACGTAGGGGAACCTAATGTAAAATGGCAGGGACATTTCAGTAACTGCAAACTTCAAAATGTTATAAAAAGACCTCTTCTGGCGGCAAAATAATGTTTATGTACCTTGTATGCAGTGAATAAAGCGAACGAATGTCGGAAACCTTATGGGCTAATTATTTCTATGCCCTTCTGTTATTTTATATCTACAACAAAGTTAACCTATTTAGCTAATATTTTGTATTAGCGGTTTTTACATGAACAATTATTGGATAAATGTACTTATGGACTGCATCGATACAATACAGCAACAGCTGACTGACTAATCCAGTTTAAAATATTTCCTAAATAAACAGTCTCCTACAGGAAAATGCCAGTAAATTACATTAAAATAGATCATGGTCATTTACTTCCACATACTTCAAGTTCATATTCACAAATTATCCTACTTTTCGAAGTCACCAACTTAGACGGTTGAAAAAGAATCTTTAAGTAAATCAAGAAATATCATTTTTTATGTTGGTACATCATGTATGAAGACAAACCATACGAACTCTGAGAACAGTCAACATAAAATTGCTTCTAAGGATCATGCTAAAACTATATGTAGGTCAACATTTAAAATTCATAAAGATGTGGAATGTATGTCACAGGAAGCAACAGTCTACCAACACTATAAATGCAGAACTCCCTAGTTTAAATGAAGATTTGTAATCCGTAGGCATCAACAGATACCCTGCAGCATGCAATTACGAAGATACTGACTTATAAGAACATAGGGTTTAAACTACCGAGCTGAAAAAATTCCCTACCCCAGAAACTGAAAATGAGACCAACTTATACGTAAGTTTAATACTTCAGTTGCCAAATGCAGCATCTTATGACAATAATTATAGCATTAAAAATAGAAAAGAGTTCAGAATACATCTTCACTTTCTATTCTTCTAACACTCGTTGAATATTATTCTCCTCTCTATAACGCTGTCGCTCCACTTCAGCTTCACCAAGCAAAATTTTGTGTCTGTTTCTTGGTTCACCTCGCGTGTTGCATGTCTCGCAAACCCTTCTTGTACATATTGCCCCCTGATAAAATTAGGTGAACCCCATTAACGAAAGAGAAAAATAGTCTCTGAACTAATATATTCTAAAAGTTTCCACAATTCTTTAGCCTTTCTTTTCAATTGGATTTGAAATATATTATTATATACGTTAAGTTAATACTAAGAATGTAAAGATACTTTGGAAATTACTTGTCCTTCCTTATATGAACCAGTTCTGGTTTATGGTAATTATTAAAGACCAGTGCGTGAAACAAGACACTGTAGCAACACTGCAATATCGCGTGTCTGCTACTGTTAAGCCCCCCCTTCACCGCTCCTCACTCTGTTCAAGTGCTGGTACCTATACATTAATCGAGGTTTATTATACTTGAGCACGAAGACTGTTCCTGCCCTCAACTTGATACCAATAGGTTGGAGAACCTGAGGTACTCGCGAAATTCGAGCAAAGTTAGATCATGCAATTTACAAAATATGCAGGTTGTTATAAAATGGACAGGAACAGAAGTAACGAATCAGATTTATATTCGGAAGATACCTGACTTGATTCCAAAACTTGTAGAGGCAATTAAGACTAACGGATGTCGTGACTTCTCTCAGTCACTTCAGACGTATTTCAGTATTGTGACTTATATCACTTAACTTGCATTGTTCATTATTATCCTACACTATCTGAATCAACGCTACGTGAAGTAATTGATTTAATGTCGTGCTACTTGGTCACAAAATTAATTAAACTGATACTACAATTCTGGAGCAAGCCACTGAAGTTGTGTTTTTATAAGATTTGGGGGTTTTACGGCTATATCATGGCTATCTTCTGGGTTATAACGATTAAAATTCTGAAGATGGAGGCAATATATTTCTCCGAAATGATGGTACCCAACTAAAAGTCCAAAGAGCATCACACCATGGACAGCCATTAAAATTTTTTGCACTGTTGTTCAATCGATTACCAATCTTTTTCATGCGAATGGACCAAGTTATATTGCAAATTCTGAGATCATACTGACGTTGCATTTACAATGTTATCCGTCTCTTCTCTCCGTCGCTGGTCTAGTTTCTAGGCAAACATAGTCGGTTCAATATTGCAAAAGTGATCTAGAACCATCACTGTTGCTTGGCAGCCATTTCATTCATAAAGCGAATACAGCGGTCTAACAGTAGTAAAACTAGGAAAACGGTTTAATTGGAATATATAACCCTCTTCAGAAGACTGCCACAACAAGCAATTTCATTATTTCAGTTCAGTTAACTTTAAAAGAAAACCGAATGAACAGATAATTTCGCTAGTCCTTCATATTTGACATTAAAGCAAATATCGAACGAATTCATAGGGATTATCATCTTCAGTTTCCGATCCGGCCCAATATCGTTCGGCACATCACTTATAAAGCCTCACCCCGAAGTCGTATTGCACTGTTAAACTCGTGCTTCGTATTCGGACCAGCTTTCGAACCTTTTTGGCCCAGAGACTGCGACCATGTCTAAACTTTTGTTCATCCCCGTTTACTTACTTCGCTAGTAGCCCCTTACCTCCCATGAAGTACAGTATCCTACACAGCAGGATCTCATAGTCGTCCTCTCAGCTTATCGGTGGCCACAATTAAGGCTTCCCTGCAGATCCCAGGTCTCATAGATTCGCTGAGTCTTTGGGAAGGGTTAGCTTCTTTAAGTAGGTATTGCTCTCAGACCTGCGCCTATTAGGGACAATTGTCAGGGCATCCCTGGACTTGCGTAGTGCCACGTACCGGTTGTCAGCAGTTCCGGTATTACAGCTGCTCGTCCTATAGTACTTCGTTAAGATTCATTATTATCCTCCAATCTAGCTCTCGCAGGTGGTCATTTGCTTTTAGGTTTCCGGATTAAAACGCATGCATTTATCATCTTTCCCAAACCATGAACTGAGTAACTGGTTATTTATGTACGTGAATAAAAAATCATTAAACTTAATTAACGTAATTTAAAACGTACACGTGACAGTACTCACATACCGTAACATATAGTACTATTATAATATGTCAGAATACAAAAGAGTGATCATTAAAGCTCTTAAATACATAGGTAATGTATTTAAAAAGAAACAAACTAAAGGAGAATAAGAGGCTCAACATAATTTAGTGCACACAGAGTCCAAATGAAGTCATTCAGGTAATTTTAGACTCTTCACAGCTTTCAGACGGATGTCAGTTAAAGTAGTAGGTGGTTATCGAAATACTGAACCCACCTACGACAGCTTTCATGTTTGCTAGGATTTCCGTCCCAAAACTTCGTCAAACATGAAGACATGGCTATGTTTTCTGATGTTGCGCCGTATAGTCTGGCAAATATTGACCGACGTCTAAGAGGAACTTGCTGCCTCCATCAACAGGGTGATGGTCATCAGACTACATGATGAAACATCTCAGATGAAAGCCATCTCCACACTCGTAGCCATGAGAATTTCAAGGCTCGCTCTGAATTCAGTTGTACGCCGTGTGCTGGAATGTTTAGACTACACGCACAGCAGACGTGTCAGAGAAGTTGCCGTAGCAGCAAGGCGCCGAGAATTTAACAACTTTAATAGGACCATCTACTGCAAGTTTATGATTCTTTCTTGAGAAGCCGTAATACTACTACGTAATTAAACCCTAACCAGTAGCAGCCTGAAGAATACTTGCTAAGAAAGATTGGTTTAAAGTTTAAGCAATTTCAATCTCAAATTCTACTTATATTCGAGCACATTTTGTTGTTGAACGGAGGTAAACATTCTGTTAATGTGAGGTCGTGTGTATCACTTTGTAACATACGGCTTTCTACTGTTATGAGGTGTTGCTATAAACCTTCGGATTCCATAAAAGTAAAGAATTTCTTGAATACCTGAGCAACTATTAGATTCTCAGTAAGAAATCTGTTGCATGGAATTAGTTAGCATCACTGAGATGATTATTAAAAGCAAGCAAGTGACATTAGACTCATATATAGACAGAACTAACCAAAATTCCTCTTACGATTTTTGACAAATTTAATTTTTAAGAAAGTGACATGCGTCAGTTTCAAATTCAGACGATATCGATGTTGACTGTTCTTGACTAACATAAAAAATTTACAGTGAATTGAAAGGAAGATACAGGACAATAAATTTATCTTTTCTATGCAGTCGTAGTGAATTCACAAAGAACTGCACTTTCATGTTGACCAGAACAGCCTAGAAAATAACTAAAATCAGAACTACAGATTGTGGTCTTCCAGGTTTTGACGTCATGAAGTCTTGTATGTGATCTGTAAAGGAATTTCATAATTGAGGCAATATGCTCATACAAAACATAAGCTTCTTTTCACCTTGAATCATGCGAGATTTTACAACTAATAATGTTAAAATTAGTCTTACTTTAATAAAAAGTCAGAGGTTTACCTGGCAATGAGTACGGATTGTGATCTTCAGATACCTTCAAATTGGAGACAGCCATTTCTTTTGTACTAAGTACTTAATTAATTAGTTTATGTTTAACTACAACAGTAGGCATATTCATTGTAAATATTAGATTTTTATAAAACCTCAATTACGCACAAACTTGTTTAATTAAGATTTTTTAATTATAAACTCTCAGAAAGGCGATAGACACGTAATATTAATTACGCAGTGCAGTATCTGCTTGTATTTCCGTATGAAACCATTACGTGAGACAATGGCTCCGAAGCTGTTCACACACGGACAAAATTATTATGATAGTTCTATGCCTCTTGCATCACCGTCACGTGGTATACATCGGTTTTGTACCCTCTTTGCAAGATGTGATTGGCGAACGTATGTGCAGATGGTCATGTCCGTCCATATGATTCAACTCGAGAACCGCTGGACGGAGTTTGATGAAATTTGGTACGGACATTAGGCAACTTGAAACCACCAAAAAATTACACTTTTTAATTGCCTATATTGGTTAATACAAACATAGTAGACGCACCAAATTGTGAGGTTAGAGCGAAACTTGCGCCGCTTACTGTGTTGTGCTGAAATTATGTAGCTTATATTGTATAACGTGAAACTATATTTTCTTTCGCCATTATCACTTTATGCATTGAGACGTTCTACAGTGAAATGACGGATAAACAGATCGTTAAAAATATAATATTCTACACTGAAGTTATTAAAATGTCTTGAACAGAATAAATATTTTATTAAAATTTTCAAAGAACGAATCTGGAAACTCTGTATATTCCAGTAACGATTACACCTTTCCAGCTTTAAAACTAAAGAGAAAGAAAAAACCCAAATGTATCGATGTAATCAAAACATCATCTATGAAGGGAATTTTATACCTCGCATCATTTACTTATTTAGTATTTATAACGATAATCACGACACATGAATTACCTTTAAACGAGTCTGTGAATATATACCGGGATTCCGTACATTGGCGGACGGTTTAAGGGCGTATAACAATTTATTTATGACATATACGAAAAATTTATTTATAAACTTCTGTGACCAAATGAAAAAAGCCTAATGTTGTGTGACTTTTATAGTGCATACGTTTTGTGCTATAAATAATTACACAGCCTTCAAAATGTACTTTAATTTATGGATGATTTGGGGATGCCATTATGGTCTGTACAACAGTTTCACCACGAATTTAATACTCTTGTGAAGTTCTCTGTGTTTTATATTGGTAGAGCTCTAGTAAACCAAAACAGTTTTATAAATATCAGACTGCTATTTCTGATTAATATCTATGTATTGATGAATCTATGAGTCATTCTGTAACAGATATATTTGTTAGATAATTTTAATTTCATGATATAGTTCACTTTGTCTATTTCCATAAAATGCAAATTTAAATCAAGAGTGTGCCTAAATTTAACCGAAACATGAAATACACGACTTCCATTTTGTGAAAACTTAACTGACGCCACTTTATATTAGAAAGTCTCTGCGAGTTGTAAATATGTTGGTAGCCGAAAGTCTTGACTGACGATAATTTAAATACAATCCCACTTATTAACTTATAACTGCGAACATT
Organism: Zootermopsis nevadensis; assembly: GCF_977971745.1. Taxonomy (NCBI): domain Eukaryota; kingdom Metazoa; phylum Arthropoda; class Insecta; order Blattodea; family Termopsidae; genus Zootermopsis; species Zootermopsis nevadensis. The sequence continues at coordinate 7,065,594 of NW_028259140.1, read as the reverse complement.
AAGACAAAACTTAGGCCTGCATGCGTACATTAATTGACATTTATTGACGCATATTCAGGAATGGCTGGACAATCGATCACGTAAACATATTTTAAGTTATAACTGAAATAACCCATAACAAAAGGGGAAGTGATTTAATATTCAACTCCTATAAAACTAAGATTTATATAAATAATATACATCAAAACAATAATTATTACCGACATACACATTGCCACAATACTATTCTGAACAGATGAATACAACTATTCAAACGTTAGTTGGAAATAGCGTAAGAGCAGTCCTCCATATGGATTTTACCTGGACGGTAGCTAATTCAGTTTTGTTCATCTGTTAAGGTCGATATGCTACCTCTGAGGAAACCACATGACGTCATATCCTCTCATATCTACAAGCATTTAGGAACTAGGTAAAAGGACTGAATGTTATGGCGTAATGAAATATATGACAAAACGCAGCATGCATGTAAACAAAACAATTAATAATACCTTTGCACCACTGCGATGCAAGCGAATTGGTTTCTTTCTTCCTGCACACACTGCAAGAATATTTGTGCTGAGCCGTAAATTTGTCAGTAAAATTTCAGTGACGGATGAAATTTGGAGGAGATAACTGCAGAAAATTAATATAAAAATAAATATTAAAAATAGAAGGAAAGAAAAGTTACACTGCCTAAGAGAGAAAGGGGAGTTATGGGGGGGGCCTTTAAATGAGTTTACTGGTAGGCAGTAGCCCCCCCTTCTAAGCAGAATGGTAGTACTGTTACACCACTATAGCACCAAACACCAACACCACCACCACCACACTAACACCAACACTAGTGACCAGCACTGCGAACCCCGGTAATATATCTGCGTTCTTTATATATATATATATATTCTTCCCCCTGAAAATGTAAAACAGATTTTTGTTATTGTTGTTTTGTTAAGCACTTATTTCGAGGGGAAGGGTAAGTTTAAAGTATATATGATGACCACAACAGCGTTTCTTGAACTGTCTCTGCCCCTAGACTGCAGCAACCCGCCTAGGTCGGCATTGCAGCAAACAAGAGAGGGGGGGATGGAAACGAGAACTCAATAACCCCCACCCCTTCCGTACCACCACCATATCAAATCGACCAATCCCCCGCACCCTTCCAAAGCAGTAGGAACACTCGACGTTGTTGCCATCTATTAACCAACACAACAAGTCGATTTACCCTTACCAATTCCTTAAGACTGTGTTAGTATTGCAATCACAAGGGCCAGAAATGTACGTACCAAGAGTTCTCAATTATATATGCTATATTATGTGCGTGTGTGGGAGAAGAGGGTTAAAGCATATGCTCCTGAAACAGAACCATCTGTCTGTTTTCGAAACCTCGTATGTTATATTCTTGCCATGCCCTTACCAAATCTCTGTGGAACTGTGGGTAGCCTTAAGTTCTAAAATATCATACAATTATCAAAAATGATATAAAGCCACTACTTTTGTCATCACATGACTCCTTAAAATGTACACTTCGGCTGGTGTCAATTACAAATGAACTTCCTTGGCTTGGTATCCGTACAGAATATTTCTGATGGTACGAATTGACTTTTAATTCGTATGTCTCTTCAGGACGTCGCTCAATTTGGTCTTTACAATAACTGCAAAATGTCCTTGCAAACTGCTTATTGCTTGAGCCATACATTAACCTCTTGTTCTAACACCTTTTTGAGGTTAGGAACGGAAACTAGTGGCTGTAGCCTGTCTAGCGTTCTCTGACCTGGCTTTAGAAGTAGCCTTTGTCCCTCAATTCGTCTTCGTGACACTGGTTACTGCATAGACTATAAATTCCACAGACTATTCCTGTAACACACAGGCTGTCCCATGAACTAACAAATGATTCCCACAGTTTACACAAGTCATAAAAACATGTGGCTTGGAATTCTTGTAACAAATGCGCTTGTTATATTCCGAATTTAATTGAATTGTAGAAAACATACGTTTAACATAATCATTAACGTTAAGAAAAGATTTGACCACCTTCATCTTCTCGAAGCGTGTAACCGTTTGAAATGTGGCGGAACGGAAATTTCAAGAAACCACATTTATCGGTGGAAGAAAAGTGTATTATCTGTGCTAGCGTCTGTATTAACATGCCATCTGGCGGAAAGCGGTGGAAGTAACAGCGATGCCAACCGACAAAAATCGTATGAAATAATAACCAATTTTCTTACTCAGCACTTTATGTAGATAAACACATGTAATTGAAGTATTTTACTGGGTCAGCATCCAGTGAAAAAGTCATAAAGACAACAAAAATTGACAGTGGAACCACGGTTCCGGACAATCTGACGTAAATACGTACTCCGTACCCAATATATATCTAAATGGCTAATGGCTATTGTTGACGGCAGTAATAAAACACAACAATGTCGAATAAACAGATGATATAAAAATTAGTTTCTTTGGTAAAGGAGTAAAGCATTGTTATGCACGCAGGAGTTCATATAAAAGCTAACCATTGTCGGTTCATATTTACACATCTACGTAACGCTGTTTTTGCCGAATGACCCTTCCGTATTTACGTCAATAAACAATTAGTTATATAAAGAACCAATAACAGCCACCGTAAGAAAATAAAGAGGAACATTGTTCCACAGATTACTTCGGACGTCGTTAAACCAATAATATTACAATGTTGTCTATGCATCTCCTTTCTTTAAAAGCCTGCTACATGACCCATGGATCTCACCCTCTTTGCATTGATCACCTTAATAATATTTGGTGACGGGCACAAATTATAAAGTTTCTCACAACAATGACTTATCTTCCCTTAGTTGCGCAACAGTGTGGTTCAACAATGATACATGCGGTCTAGTTGTAGCACAGTGAGAACCAAACGTTTCAATTGTTGTGTAACGACCCCATCGTCATGCAGGTTGCCTGTGCCCATAGTCTGGTGGAGATCTCATCTCACACGTTCGGTCGTCCGCCATGTTGGTGTTATAGATCATAGTAAAGCAAAACGCACGATTTCAGAGTAAACTCGTAAGGCGTAAAGTCCACACCAAATTCCATTCAAATCTGTCCAGTGGTTCTCGAGTTGAATCATGTGGATAGATGGACGGACAGCCATTACTAACCCACAAGGAGTTCTTCGCTCACGCTAGAGTGTTAATAACAGCTGATAACTAATAGAAGTTAACTAGTAACTTGAATGAATGTATTTAAACCGGAGATAATTAGGATCTAGATTTATCAGTTGATTAATTTATGGTTTCATTATTCTGATTACTACGGACCAGAACCACTAGTAAACCAACATCAGTTTAAATTACAGGAAGTTTTTTTTTTACATTAACGGGTTGCCTATGAGACAATTACGGAACTGTGAAACTTGGTCTCGAGGTCGCTCGGAACTGCTGTGATGCTCATCAGAACAATAATATTCAGAAGAATGGTGGTATAAGAAACGAGTTTTCCGTCTCACGAAAGGACATCTTAAAATAATAAATACAGACTTACTTAAACTTGCAAACAAGATCGTCTTTTATAATTTAGACACTCGCTTTGCCATGACCTTTAATGTAACCACTCACTCGCTCACCCAAAACGAGATGCGCAGATTTCGTCGTCTTCTTTATACTACAATAACTAGCTGAAGTACCTCTTATTCGCTCGATAATTTATTAAAATAAACTGCAGGATACTGAAACAAACAATTGCTTCTATTATCACGCATCTTCAACACATTCTTAACTAACTTTTGTAATTACGTGATGGTAATGAAAAATCGAAAATGGGGATCAGAGTCTACTCTTTCGTCAGTGGTTAAAACTTCAACTAATTTGGACCAGTGATTTGCAAATTATTACAGGTAACAGTCATTTCTTTATCTATGAAACTACGATACAAACAACGAAAATGGCACTAATTTATAAACCCGAATAAACGGTCTACAACTTTATTCACCAAAACATTATACTTCGTTTAAAAGCCGGGTACACACAATGCAATTCACTGTTACACATTATGATTCATAAGCCACACTTCCGAAGCTTCAGATGACAAATAACGATCAAACGATCGGGATGATAGACGAAAAAAAGGGGCAGAATTTACGTCTGTGATAGTCCGCAACTGTACGATCTTCCTGTATGGCGACACGCGTCTGTCACCTCAATCCTTATTTTATTTTTGCGAAATGGTAGAAAAATATAGATGGAGATTATTCGTTTTTAACCTTAAACTCCAAATCAGCAATGATTAATTTAGGGCTATATAAGAAGAGAATGGAAAGCTTGTGAGGATTATTGTGAAATGCTAAGGATGAAGACAGCATGTTCCTCCAAAACGTTGCGCGGCATTACAACCCAGAAGACCAACACCAACATATCTGTAACATAAAAATAACGCCTTTTTGTTGTATATAAAATAATTTGTCAGAAATGTCCCACCGATGTACAGTCCCAACAGAAAGAGGCCTGAGAATAATAAACTTATATTTGTGCTAAAAACATCACGATATTCAGCACTAAGCCACTAAAAGAAAACGTGAATCGGAAAGAGTAGTCCGTTGCAACATTTTACATTTTCCAGCTGCGGTAAATATACGACGGTAAATCGCATTTGTAGATGATAAGCTCTGTCTTGTGGAGCCTTGACTAAAAATACAACCGAATACATTACACGTCACACTTAAGTGCTACGTGCTCTTTCATTGAACAATGACATCTGTTGACAGTAAGGAGAACAGTACAAAAGTTGTCGACCATGTACGAGTATGTACACAGGCTTCGATGTCATTTGTCAATGTAGCGTGATGACTGAGACATTACAACAAGGCGACATATCGCCCTTTCGTTCACTACAGACACTTAAGTCTAAGCTGGATTTTAAATTTATCATGACAGTAAGTCAGATGAAGCGTGAGATAAATCTCAGAAATGAAAGACATGTTACTCCAATAAAGAATACCTTAGGCTACTCTACATGAATTGATCACTCTGAAACACGGCAGAAATCACTCACGTCGCTAACTCTTCTAAAACGTCTGTAATTATACCGAATTTAGAACAACAAATGATAAGTAAACTGACTATTATAGGCTCGTGTCTTCCCTTCTGCTACATTAAAATGTAAATATTAAAATATAAGGAAATCTTGTTCCATATGGGTGTTAAACTTGGTCTCTCATGTAAAGGGAGCAAACACTACGTTCTTAGAGGCTCGGTTAATTTTGGGAACTTTGCAACATAATAGATGATGTTACGACAGGGTAGGTTAGTTTAGGTTCGGTTAGGATCGGCTGGTTTAGGTTAGGTTAGGTTGGGTTAGGTTAGGTTAAGTTAAGTTAGGTTAGGTTAGTTTGTTAGAATAAGTCACGTTTTGATAATGTTCGTCACGTTTCTACACTTATGGTCACATCTTGTCACGCCGTTAAATCAAGTCACGCGTAGTCACACTTTGCCACGCTTGGTCACGCTCATAAAATCTTGGTGATGTTTTAACATTTACGGTGACCTATCGTCACGCTTTCACAGGATGTCACGGCTTGTCACGCTTTGTCACGTTTGCTAACGCTTTGTCACGCTTTCTAAATATCCGTCACTTTTCGACATATATTGCCACATGTCGTCACGGCGTTACAGTAGGTCACGCCTAGTCACGCTTTGTCACGCTCCCAGAAAATAAATCGTTGCTTGATTATCTTAATTCGTTTCGAAGCGGAAACAATGAATCAACTTACTGGAAGTTCTATCACGAATATCAAAGGAACATTGAACACAGACTGAAGTACTGCGAGGTTTCTAATCTGGAAATTTTTTGGTACTGACTCTTTCTGGATTGTCAGTTCATTTCGTTCCTTGTCATTCCTTCTAACTAGTCTTCAAAGCGTAGTTTTCTGCGTCACATCGAGTCGAGACGCAATTATCAGGAGTAGCGTGTTTGTCAAAGTACAGACTATACAGAGTAGTTATCTAATTATAATAACAAGCAAAACTCTGTTGCGGCACTCAACAAGGTAATTACAAACGGGAAGTGCCAATTTTTTATGAGTAAAACATTGCATAAACCGTCGATAATGGGTTTTAGCTTACACGCAGAATATGTAATACGTTCTTAACAAACCGATTTGGACTGTCAATCATTCGTTTGTTTATTTGGACTTGATCCTCTCATAGTCGAATTATACGCTTACAAAGGGGTGACAGTATGGTAATCTAGTAATTCATATACTGGCGCAAATAACAAAGCATTACGTCAAGAAATGGTTATGTGCCGTCTGCATTTACACAAAGGGTTCCGAAAGAACTCGTAAATCTCGTCCAGTGCTACCAAGCTTGTGTTGTGTTGAAAATTTATGGCCAAAACACGCAATGTAATTTAGCTCTTAGTTCAGCGTGCTGAACCCGTGCACAGATGGTCATGCGATCGGATACTAATCGGACCAGAATTCTTATTGCCAGCTCATTATGACTAACTTGTTTCAGATTATCATTATAATTACGGTGGCTGGCATTAGTATTTATTTTGGGGTGTGGTGGCACTTATTACAAATCACAGATTCTGTTAGTGTTAAACCTGTCGCACATAACGTAAATTATTTCATACAGAATTAGTACGTAATGTATGATATACATCCATACAAAATTTCTTGCGTCTAACTTCAAATATTTATTACTTATGTCCACAAAACCAAAAGCTAAACGAACTAAATGTTTCATAGAGCAGTAACATCCTTGTTGTAAAATTATACGATAAGCACTTAACAAAATGTGCATATTTTTCGAACATATTACCAGTTCAATTACAGGCCGACACACCCTCATGCTCTTTTAGCAAATTCCACAACTGCTACTCTTTGCTATTTTCATACCACACTAAAAAAATACGATGCTGTATCCACCAAAGTATCCCATCATAATTATCCGCAGAGCGATGTCCAAATGATGGAGGCAGCAAGCACCTCTGAAACGTCGGCAAACTTCCAAACTACACTGTACAACAACCCAGAAAACAGTCATCTAAATGATTTTTTTTTGGCAAACAATGATTTCCAGTTTCGACCTTGAACTTTGCCAGTCTGATTGTTAGCCGGATCCTACTGTCGCCCTGAGGCAGGATTCGTAACTTCCAGCGACAGGACGAATGCGGAAAAGACAGACGACAGACGGGACTCGCAGCTTAACGCGTACTCCGACAAGTTCTGACTTAGTTATCCCAAGAGTTATTTAAATATTCTGTATCAACTGCAGTTTTAATTTCGAGATGAATGATATTATACGAATGATTACGAACTGCGAATCAAAGGGCAAACAGCTATCGTAGTCTGCAAGCAAGAGAGACAACTGATCGGGACAAGATACGAAACAAATACTTCCCGAATACATTCATAGTCCACAGTTTTGGTGCAAATTGTTATATACACTGAGTTGTCCTCGGGAATCATGAGAAAATTTGAACTAGGGAGTGCAGGATACGTTCAGCGTTCGTTTGGGGCAAACAGATTCTGAAGCTATTTAACAATGCTACTTATGTGGAAGTTTTTTTTGTGGTCTATTTAACGATGCTGCCCGTAGATCACATTATATAGCGTCGAAAGATACGATGATTAACGACTAGTGAATTGGTAAGGATATGGGAGGAAGAGGCCGTGGCCTGATTCAAGGTACTGTCCTAGTATCAGTCTATAAAACTGAGGAAAATGAGGAAACAGAATTAGGATATCCGTCTCCATGCCGGATTATAACCTTGCACTTTCCAAATCCGAATCAAGTTAGATGATTTCGAAATTCTCATTTTCATTATCTCGCACTTTTGGAAGTTACATGCTGCTAACTCAAAACTTTAATACGGTATAAGTGAAATGTTTTTCATTGTCTGCGAGTTGATTAAACACGTAAGGAATATGTTACCTTTGTGTACGTAATCTTTTTAATGTCCGAATCTTCGCCGCTGGACACTATCCTCAGCTGGTCTTATTCCCTCTCCATCTTTGTAAGCAGAATCTTCGATGCTATCTGCCCAATGTCTCATAGGGCGTTTCAAGGGGCTAAGTTTGCAGCATCTAAAATTGACAACAAAAAATTGGTAATGACAGTCACACAACTACAAGAGCCTTCAGAGTTCTATTTCTAGCATCGCAGGATTCCAGGTTTTCACGGTGGAGAGTCCGCAGATCGTTCTCTTCTGGGTTGTAGCGTCTTGTAGTGTGGTAGACGTTTCCCAGCGTTTCAGAGGTTTTTGCTGCTTTCATCATCAGTACTCATCGCCCTGATTATGGAGACGGCAAGGACCTATAAAACGTTGGTAACCTTCTCCTCGACTACACGGCGCTACAACCAAGAAGAAAGCCATCTTCTTATTCCTGCAGTAATTCGTATACCAGTTTTTCTCATGTCTTTCCACTTAAGTAAAACGACAAGGCCTATAAATTGGAAATGAACAGTCACATCATAACACGTTTTATTTTTACAAGGAACACTTAAGACGGCAAGAAATTGGAGCACACTTGAACATATAATGAGCCCATCAACTTCCATTCCGGTTGGATCGACTGCATGACGTCACGGAAGGGTTATTGTTCCTGACAGCAATACCGCAGCGCAGACTCGAGACTCAGCACCACATGTCCGTTCAAACAACCTGCTAGTAGTTCCAGCACATGAGTGTGGGAAGGACGTCTGCTAAGAGAGGCCTGCGCGTTCCATCATCATGTGAATTCGGACTGCACTGAGCATCCAGTGATAAACCAAAGCTCAAGATCAAATATGCTAATTATCAGCATACAGGTGACAAAACATACGGCCTAAGCGCAATTAGAACATCATTTTCTGAAATACAAGGATTAAAATATGCGTATGAACAACTCGCGTTACAATTCTAAGAATAAATAGACTGAGTTCAGCTGCTGAAAGTGACAAAATATCAAAGATTGTATCAACGTAGCGTTTGAAACGTACTGACTATAAGCAAGAGAAATTAGTGTGTCAGTGCCTGCAGCGACCATATTCATTCCAGCAATTCACGAGGTAAGATGAAGTATAAGAATCTCTCTTTTAAGTTATGTTAGCGATTAAAACGGCGACGTGGAGCACAAATAACTCAGCCAATGGTCCTCAGGCCTGTAGGATGTGTAACAGCTGTCAGCTCACTCGTGTGGACCAAACAGTGTAGAGATACAAGCGTGACGACATTAAACAGAGCTCGCTCTCAGGACCTCATACGTTTCAACGGTCTGAAAACGACACAAGTAAAGAGGCATGGCCATTTATATATCGGTACATGCAATGTGTATGTAGGAACGATTTCAGAAGCTATAAAATAAACATATATTAATTTAATTGCTCTTAGATTTAATATATTTATATCAAACGGTTAAGAAATTTTGCCTGTGGAACATTCGTCTTCTACAAAGGACGTGGTATCTTCCGTGTAAAGTGAATTCTAAATAATAACATTTATATATTACAGTAAATAGCTACAAAATTTGTATATATGTGTGTATGTTTATATGCATGTATTCGAATTTACATCATCTACATTCATAATAGTGAATTAAAGGACGTTCATTTTGTAAAACGTTTGATTCTTAGTTCTTTAATACAATTTGTAAATGTGTAAATTAAAAATTATAAGCTGTGGCTTATGTTATATTAAATTACAGCAATTTCTATTTAAATAATGCATTTGTTATTTGTTGTTCGTTTACGACAGTGAGCTGAGAATTATGACAGGCAACCTATTTACTCATTATCATTCATTAACATTTTAACAGTCCATTACTCCGCAGTACGGCCATGAAGTTTCATACAGCACCAAATACAAAAATATATTTTACGAAATAAACATAAAGCCGATTTGGATAGAAATAATGCTTTCATAATTTTCTCCAAACTTTCGAATTAATATCTTATTTTGATCTGTCACGAATTGCTCTCTGGCCCGTTTAGATTCAGAATTTATTGTTAAGCAGTGAATGTTTAATCAATTTGTTGAACCTGGAGAACGGGAGATGCTCCATCTTAGAGCCTCTACGACCTACTTACACAAGGGAATACTGCTAGAGAAAAATGATAGTACATCCAGGCCCCGAGCGAGATTAGAATTAAATTAATGTTTTACAGTGTTGAATTTCTTAGCGACAAGCGTATGTCACATTTGTCGTAATCCCATAAAAATGGACAAATCTAAATCTAAATATACGGCAGATAGATAGACCACACTTCTCAAATCTTCAATTGTAAAATAACGTTTGCTACGAAAAGATCTCACTCTCGTAAATGTTTTACGTCTTAAATTAAAATTGTTAGATTGTAATTTATACCAAATCATTAAAAAAAATGTAACGAAAATTAATATCGACGGCCAACATCCCAGAAGACAGCCATCTTCTAAATACACATTGCTGCTGTAGGTCTATCGTTTCGTTTGGCTCAGACAATATTGCATCGAATGATATGGAAACTAATCAAATGAAAAGGATATGGAAGGAAGTGATCTGCGCCTAATTTGTGATACTATACTAGCATCCCTCTGAGGAAATGAATTAATGAAAACCCGAGTCAAGATACCCGATCTCCAGACCGATGTTTGAAGCACAGACACGCTGAACACAATACAGAAGTGATAATGACTATGACGTACGGTCTTAACCAATTTAGAAAATGTTGGCTATTTCAGTTGGAAACGATCATTATACTCGTAGTTAGAGTAACTTTATATCCTTTTAGAAAATTAATACATACAGGTAACAACCAATTAAACAGAAAGATAAATAACAAGCTCGATATTTTTAACTTTACTGTCATTATAATGAAAATAACGCCCACCAATATAGCGAGAGTATCTTATGTATAATTTACATACATTTACATGCGTGACTTGATTTTGGAATCAGAGAGGCAGTCGATATCGTACGTAGAAATTTTACGCGTAATACTGTGTACATCTTACACCGTTTACTCGTCTTTAACTGGAAAGGTTCAAGAATTTATTGCACGATAACGCACTTCAAAAGTACCATACAAATGCTTTATCTAATATGGAATTTAACAGCTTACATATTTCTTCCTACTCTGAACATGAAATCCTCAAGAGGCAGGCCTGCAACATCGAGTTCTGACATAGGATAAGGACAGTGGAGAGCTGCAAGTGACAGAAGCCATTATAGCTTGCCTGCGGTCGGATCTGGTACGACAGTAAACTAAATAATATACAACCCATTTCATACCTTAATAACATTATATTACGTAATCTTATGTTAGGTTTACCAGATATCTCTGTAGTTACAAGAAATGTTTTTCCCCTTTGGAGCCGAAGCTCGTATATATGTATAATTTTTGTACCGCGAAGAAAACACCACCATCACAAAAATCAACTGGTTAATGATATTGAGATAAGTAACCGCTATTAATCCTGAGAATCATAAGAAATACGAAATAAAAATGTATTAATTGTTGAAGCAGGTGGTACATACAATTACCATTGGATTTTAAAGGGTTAAAATTAAACTATAAGAAAATATTAATTTTAACGCATATGGTAAAGTGTTTTCTCATAGTCGCTGATAGTTACGAAAATATTCAACAAAGTCCCTGTTTTAACCCGAGGTTTCGTCACCGACATAACAAAATGCCACCATAGGATTCATATTTTCATTACCAATTTCCCTAAGATATATTTTAATATCATCGTTTGATCAACGGCTTGTCTCCTGTTCTTTCGATGTAGTTCTCTAACCAAAATTTTGGATTTTAGAAATAATTTAGAAATTCACAAACTTAACGGAAAACGGCATACCGCATATTATAAAAGCCAGATCAAAATCATCCGATACACAGATCGGCAGTTACATTCTATATGAAATGGGAATATTCAAATGTCTTTCCGTCCTCGACTCAGCCTCTACTCACAGCAGCGTTTAACCACATTTTTTACCATGTTATTAAACTATGCTGACGAATTTATAGACTGTCTAATCCTATAAAATGCTTCGTATAGTGAGGAACTATGTAACAAAGAGAAATGAGAAAAATACGCATTTTTAAAATATAGTGATATTGATTTCTTTATTTAATGCTGTGTTGCCTGAAGTGTTTGTTATAATTCATTAAAACAGACAGTAATGTTTGTACAGAAAGAGAAATGAATTACCTCTTCTTACAGACAGCAGTGCTTCGGGCCAAACGACAATTAAATAACTGAACCTGATACACCACATTCTCAGAAAAATAAAGAGACATGATACTCATGCTCTGATGGAGTAAAGAGCTAAATCACTTAATTTACTACATTCCAGAAAGATAGATATCTTAGTATGAACGGAGGTGCAAAGTTTTAAGAGGTATTTATAGGAATTCTTATTGTAATTTTTTTCTTGCAGTGACTTTAGTTTATAGACGCGTCGTGTGTATCCCAGGTTATTTAATTATAATGTATCAACTGTAGAGATTATATATCTTTAAATATAATGTGAGAATGATAATAATTTGCTGTGTTTCTGAAAAGGAGTCTTTATGGACTTTCTCAATATGCAGAATTACTCTAGTTGAACCAAGTAAAACAACGGAACATCTCAGCAAAGATATGTGGCCTCTCTGCTGTGTTTCCAAATATGAACACATATAAACAGTATAATGAAAGTAGATAAATTATAATTATGGTTGGATACTGGCTATCATAAGCGAAAATCTTTTGTTTTTCCAGTCTGTCTCCGGTAGTTAGCAAGTGCAGTATGTTTACCCTACTGTTAACGAGAGATTACTGCAACGCGTACCATCGCCATTTGTCACTTATATTCATCCTTTGTATCCCATTATTTCTACGCAAAATTAGCGGTTGTTAAAGGTCCATTAAATAAACTAAAATAAATAAGGAAATATGTAAAATACGCGTATGTTAGAATTATATCCACGTTCAAGTTAGCAGTTCATTCTCGTCTAATTTGCATCCTTATAAAACATAGTACGTTCAATAAAAGCAGAGTATTGCGCTTTATGTTAACACGTAATACGTTAATTCCTTATCCCAATATGTTATTCATGTAATCAGTTGTGTTTACAGTTGTATTGTACCTCCATATTTGCACTCCTTTATAACTCGAGCACCTCAGATAGTAACACGAGTCACCTATTCTAAATTTATAAATAGGTCTATTATTTCGTACTATTAGAAGCAGGCACAAGGCCATTTCTGTAACACCACTGGTTTCCTGTTCAGAAGTTATCAAAAGTGTAAACAGAATCCTCCAAGAGTTTGATTTCTTGCTCTGTGTTAGTGTAGCAATTTCTCCAGCAGGCGTGTGAGGCGGGTTATCTAATATTACATTTGCAGAAATTACGAAGTAGTTCTTCAGTTTGTCTAACAAAGCCAATGGATGTAAGATAATTCGTTAAAAAGCTGTCGTGGTTATAAACAAAGGCGGTCCGTAAAAGACAGATAATTATTTGCTGTCTCTAAAGAAGAGACTGTGCTCCATGTACTGGTTACGTTAAAAAATAACTCCCTTGCGAAGTTCACAAACTCCATCTGTTATCAGTTTAGAACATTCTATTAGAAGAATTTTTTTTTTTTAAAAAAACTCATATTGAAATGAGGTACTTCAGCTCTTGCCAATGTTCGAATAAGCTGTAAGCCCACTACAGATCATCGTTATTTTCATTATCACGGATTCCAGGGCAGTGGAAATCCCGTCCTTCGGGGTGGACGCGTGTGAAATGTAAATTTCTACTTTTATCGTTTACAGGCATGCAGGGACCATAATAATCTTGGGGCATAAGCCAAAAAGAACGCAACCCACATTTTTAATTACACTTCGAAAATACTTATCCAGAATCCAGTATAGGGAAATTTTGAGTTGCCCTTACTACAAAGCTATATCAAAATTTCAATTTTACGAATATTTTCGTGATTAAGTAGCGAGAATGAAGACGTGTGATGATCAATATTTCAGAATCTGGAACCGAGCTCGGCAGGATGGTAGAAGCCAGTAGTACTTCACTGGAGCTGGACCTCACAACTGACAACTCAGATGCATCGTACTGGATCCCCGAGAGAAAAAGGGAACGAGATTTGGAAGACGAGTACATCCTCGGAGATATTATCGGAAGGTAACGTTCTGCATGACAAGCATTTTTCAGCATAAGTTTCAAGCCACTACGCATTATGACCGTAGTGACTAGCGTTTAAGTAACAACAATATAGCGTAATTTATTCGTTTACGATAATTACCTACAACTATTACAGTTTTTGTTACTGTCGTATTACCATAACCTATTCAGCAAAGTTAATGCCATCTGGTTTTGACATCGTTTCTCTACAGTCAAGTCAGACATTTCCAGAGCATAATCGCAACTCATTCAATTTTACATTAACAAACGCGATACGCATGTATGATAATTATCAGGAAAATAAACACATAAATGTAAGTTATGTCAACTCTACCAGGCAAGCAACGGTGATTTTATGTGCTCAGGATTTAGATACAATAACGTGAGAAATTCGTAAATTTATAAGGTACTTTTATGCAAGGGTACCCACGGGGACGTCCCTACCTTGCATTGCTTCCATTACATCTCTTTTCTCAGAGAAAATGGCGGAAAACTATGAAAAGCCTCAAACCAGATATCATGCCTCAGTAATCGAACTTCCCAATATATTTTAGACTAGTTAAAATTTCACATCATTCGTCCACATTTCCCGTTAAATGATAACGTTAAATTAGATCATATATCTTCTCTTCCGATTACTCACTTGAATCAAAAAGCATTTATGGGTACAAAGACTTGCTAGACGTTTGAAATCGTGCCGCCCATAAATCAATAATCTTTCCGTACGCAAACATAAAGAAGTTACAGCCATATATTTGTGTCATCCCTTTTTAAACCGCATATAGTATGGAAAGGCACTGAAACCTATTTGCTGTTCATTCACTGAAACTGGAACACGTTAATAAACATAACAATAAATTTCTTCACGTATATCACTGTAACTGCTCATAAACCTAGATACAGACTTAATAATTTACATTACGTCAGCGGCAAATGCTGCTGTCATTAAACTGAAGTATGAGAAGCTTCATACATTCGATGAATTATCATGTTTATCATTTCTTTCTTGCCACTAAATATCATTCTGCTGGGAGCAGTTAGCGACGAAAGCGAGCAGAAATTACAACAGAGTTTACAGCGCTGTATATGTTAATTTATTATCTACAGTGTCATTACGAATCCCAGCATTTACGAGGAACATGACACACTTTCACCTAAAAATAATTTATATTTGATGCCTCAAGTTCGAGATTACCTTTGGCAGTTCCGACGTCACATCTATTACGGTAGCAAAGCAATGGACATCTATCATATCACGTAAAAGTTATATTGCAGCCGCAAATAAACTTATCCCACCAAACAGCTCATCTCATAAGAGAGTCCAACAGCCATCAAGGCGTAAGGGTCATTTTCATTACACTCATCTATTACGTCAGTGAGGTATAAAGTAACCACGTCAGAAAAAATGCTTTCCCACATCTGTGCTTAGAAGAAGCAGTACCGAGCAGAAAAAGATAGACGATTCATATGATATGAAAATTCAGTACTGCAGTACCAGGCTTGGATAAGTGAATCTGGATGCCGTGTAACTAGGTAGCACAGACAGCAGTTCTTTTATTTCGAAATACGTATTCTACGACCATACCTAGCCACCATTCTGCCTAGCTCCTCTGGATGTATTTGACGATAACCATACGTCATTACGTTCTTTTTTGACTTTATCCAGTGTCTGTCTCTTTTTAAGCAGCGATCAGGTCTATTCTACTTGTCTCGGAATTTTTTCACATCTTACAGATGCCCCAAAAAGATTAACCTGAAGATGGAGACGCATTGAAGGTCATCGACACATTGAGATAACACAAGGTTCAATAGACGTTTTGTAAACGACCGTAAAAAAGTATAAATTTTATTCTACTCATATGTGATGGACCGACCCCCTGAAAAGGAGCTTTGCCAGTAAAAAGTTTGAGAAACACTCCTCTGAATTTACTGAAGCTATATTCCCATACTTACCTATCCAGTTATTTTTTTCAGGTGTAATAACATTCCAGTACTTCAAAATTAACCTTAGCCCTTGGGTTGAAAGTCGTTATTAACGTGTCTGTCTTTTGTCACAATCCGTCATTCTTCTGCGACAATAGGGCTTAACGTATTTTATCAATTAAAATGGGATACTATGTATGACTCACGTCCGAAAAAATATAAATATTCACGTCTTATATAAATGTATCCAAGTAGTACTGGTGAGGTTAAATCCCTCAGAACCTGACGTCCCTGAAGAACCTAGTCAGTCAAAACCTGGTCGCCCACTAGCATTGAATATTATTATCATACCTTATTAATGATTACTACAACTTTACTATTGTTTTGTGGCTTACTCCCAAGGTTCTGACTTTCACACCATTCATATCTGTTCCACAAGCAAGCTGTCTGGCTGGAGACCTACATAACAATTCTACTGCCAAGCGACTTCACTTTATTAAGACTGGTCTACCCGCAAGGCTGGATGTTCACATTGTAAAAATGAGGTTAACTTTCTGATGCAATGGACGCCTGTTTGAACATATTGTGTGAGGAAAATAAGACTTAGCAGGCTTACTATTTCTACAGCTCTGTTTGTTGTGAATATACATATCAACTGCCTATTTTAAATATAGCAACCATTAATCTTCTCCAAGGTTGTTACCAGGTGTGACGTAAGACACGGTGTGTCTGTCTCCTTGTCAATATTACGTACCCTCTGGTAACTACTGTACTGTTTTCATTATTTTGATCCACCTTAATTTTGTTCAACAAGGCATATTATACTGTATGCTAAATCTTCGTTGCCGACTTACTTTCTTAAATTAAACTTCTACCTTATTACATTGGCCCATACGTTAAAATGAAATACATATAATTATTCTAGGTTGCTGTCACTCCTATAACAATATTGGAATATACTGACAAGTGACTAGAAAGATCTTTAGGCTATGGACGATTAAACTTGGGTACTAAGTGCCTGAGCATCAAAGTCTTGAAGACCAACATTGGCATTTTCACCGCCTTAGGCTATAACAAATTCGAGTCTTGTATTAATAGGATTTTAAATTTCCTGTTGACTTAAACGAGCCATTCTCTAGTATTATTTGGAAAATGGGTGCAACGAGTAAAATAATAATTATTCAACCTGCTTTCCATATGAGAATCATGTCTCGACTTAGTTCATCTCGATCCAAATCAAATTATCCTTACTCCAGATCCTAGCTGTAGTAATGACTCCCGATCAAACACGTAGGAGTAATCCTGTGTAAATGAGTGCACTATTCTATCAGAGCAAGTTCTAGTTCTAGGTCTAGACAGAAGACATGTTCAGTGCTTCTGCACTTCTGCAGGGCGAGGACGGCTTCACCGGCCAACGTGTATTAGATGAAAGCATTTGAAAGAAATTTGGCACTGTAGTTATCTTCAGAACGTCTTGCTTGTTATCTCTTGAACCGAGTTTTGCGAATAACAATAATTTGAGTATGAAGAGAACCCCCCCCCCCTCCCCGGCCCCACGACAAGGGGATATAGGATCTCGCATACTATTTGTATACGTTAAGTACTTTTACTGAGTAAGTTCCTGACTTTGTGCAGATCCATGCTTAGTTTTAAATTTTTAATCTTGTAATAATTTGCTTTGTCATTTATAAGTAGAGACACATTATATGGACTTCGGCTCTAAAACAGAAATATTTGGTATGTTTTAGACCTTTAAAGCATAATGGTACTTATATGTACCACATTCAGTAACACTTTTTTCCCTCCTATCCATGCCTAGGTCTTCCGAGTGGCGTTTTCCGTCAGGTTTCCCAGCCAAAATGATGTACGCATTTCTCATCTACTCAGTGCATGCTACTTGCCCCATATGTTTCATCATCCTTGATTTTATCGTCTTGCCCCAACTATTTGCATCATACTGTCACTAGTTACAAGTGATTCCTGTACATTTTGATTAAAACGAAGTAACGAGGAACGTGTTGCTGTAATGATAGAAGCTGTGGAGACCGAGAAACATTCTATCCCTCCTCCTTTCATCTATTTATTATAGAATAAATATTACGTGTACTTCATAGGGATTACGCAGCAGATACATGTCACCTTGACTCAAGGTCTGATAAGTTCGAATGTTTCAAACTATGTTAGTTTTCCTTCCGTTGCTACAAGCAGATCGCTGAATTATATTAAATATCGCAGAGGGGTCTAGTAATGATTAGTCACAAAAAATACGTATGTGCAAGTGTATAAACTTCGTGATTATAAAACTTGTTTCAACACTACACATCGTGAATGTTCAATGCCTTCAAAGTTTTTATGTTGTGAAGTCCCGCACAAACAATTGAAGTATTTGTGTTGGTCTTCTTTCAAGCGCTTGGTATGGGAATACAACACAACCGCAATGTATGCTGTGCATTAACCGACTAAGAACCAGTTTCTGGTTTCATTCTGTACAGTATTTGTAAAAAAACTTATAATGGATTACAGTAACACACAGAAACGAAGGTGTGCGATAAGACAGGGTGAAAAGAAGAAAGTGACAAGGGGGAAACGGGTAATAATAAAATTGCGACTGGCTTTTCCAAATAAGAATGTATAGCGGTTGTTGGGTGGGACTGTCTAACAGAACTTGGAAGATACTGAACATTCACTGTCTACATTCCCGTGTTAAACTTGGGTAAGAACTCTGGGGTATACGAAGATAATTGTTAGCCACGACGAAACTCATCCTAAACTTGTACACAGAAAATATCCAGGCTTGGCTTTTAATTTTGTCTCATGAAAATGGCTGTCTTCAGACTCACCACCGTCAAAACCTCAAATCCTACAATTTCATCTCATCTTTTCTGAACAGTCCACGCATACGTTTATACACAGCTATATTGAGTAGGAACAAAAAAATAAACTGTGAAAAATACATTGCACAAACTCGTATCGGTTGAATGCTGTTTGACTGCATTCTTAAAACGCCTATACAGATGGAATTTAACCAGAATTATTGCGGGTGTTTGAGTGTTTTATTTTTCACTTACACGTAGAAAATCACGGATAAATTCAGTAAGAAATTCCGGGACCTCGCCAAGATTCGAAGTGGCTACTTTGTAAACTAATGGCCGCGATTCAATACCACCGCGGTATGGAAATATATCAGATGACGTAACGTTTCCCAGCAGATTAAGCATTTGTCCTCCTTTCAGCTGAAGACAGAAGCAGAACCAAGTTCCGAAACGCTGTCGTTTTTAAAACACCTATGCGATGGATAAAGCAAAAGGAAAATCAATATTAAGAAAAGTAACGCGCGACGTTCGGCCTGTCAGGTAAATTCTCTTTGCTCCAGCGCGAGATAAGAAGAATCAAAATAAGCACTTTCCTAGTATCTTCCGTGGATCGCCTCCTTATCCATCCCTCTTCGTTCATTACGTATTCATCACCCAGTAGAAATGCATATTTCCGCCAAGCCATTACTAACACATTGTGACACCGTAATTCAATCCGGTTTACACAGGCGGTATTCACACAAGAATAGCATGGCAGTGAAATCCGAACTAACCTAATGTCTGAGCAGAGTGACAGTCTATCCGAAAGTGGTTTTAATAATGCAAACTGATTTTCCCATAAGAATAACATGGAATGAATAATGCAACTATTCTCAAGTAGATCAGTGATGGTTCTCTAATTTGGCCACATGCTTGGATATAATATATAAATGACATGATGAGTAATTCACAGGACATGTTTCTGATTCAACGTTTGGTAACGCAAAATAGGCGCTTTCAGTTATAGCCTTGTTATGCTATCCCGCGAATAAAGTGCCTTGGTTGAGAAGTTAGATCCCTGTATCTCTTGAGATGAAGATGTTGAAACACCGAGAAGGAAACCAGTCAAATAAATAAGCATTTAACATGTTTCCATCATGGTCACCGGAACCTCTTCGTCACCGTCTCCCAACTTTCCTATTACCTCCTTCAATTCAACCACACACTCTTCTGAACAGCCCTCACCTCATACCCACCTTTAAAATGTCAACTGCAATATTTGCCGAAACGTTTGTTAACACCAAATATTCGACGCGGGTCTGATCTGAAAGCCAAAATTTTACATTGAGCTCCAGCAACGAAAATCTACGGACAAGATTTCCATCAATTTATAAGATGTGTTTTGATACTCTCCATCCTTTATAAGGCATTGGTGTAGATAATAAATAGCCCAGGTTGTATTATTTCTAAAATTAACTTGGCATATAGCCCGGGACTAGTCATAAGAATAACCTGAAGCAGGTATAGTAAGCCTCCGTCACACTTAACCAACCAAAACCTAAATAAATACAGATGTAAGAGTTTTGGTACAAATAAATATACCTTCATTTTGGTGTACAAGATTCACTTGCGGGACTGACGTAACGTTGGGCATTATTTAAGATGACCTGTAACATTTCCACACTTTATTTAAAACTTGCATTAATTCATATTTGTGTAAATCACATAACAAAGGGTCACTGAAATTACCAACGACAAAATATTACATTAATATTAACAGACTAGCTTCAATATCATGTTAGAACACCGTCTTTGACTCCTAAACATGGACTTCGAATTGACGTGGCTGATCGACGAAAGAGATGTATCACTTTTGATCGCTGAAAACGCTTCAAGGTTTTATATAACAAATCCTTCGTTTATGAAACCGAGTGTGATGTGTTTATTCTCGTAAAAACACTGACCGGTGTCTGCACGACGCGGTAGCAGGCTGTGTTGAGAACGTAAAACCTCAGCAATACCAAGGAGGTAGTTTGTTGCAATGTTGCATACTTCTGCTTTATGCCGCGATGTTGGCTGGTTAAAGCGATCATAAAACATTATTCCTCGGGCCCCGTGGTAGCAGAAAAGTTGTTGTTAGAAGGCAGAAAAGTAATCAAGTAGGGTATACGGCATCTGGTATAGCCGAACGCATAAAAAGGATAATTTCCTTCGTTCTCACTACAGCGTCAATATAAAGATACAAGAGTTATCACACATCATGAAATCTAATGACATTAGAAATCATACAAGTCCAGTACCCAGTACAGTTTTATATAACAGCCATGTACAAATAAGAAACTGTAGTTCTAAAATAGTGACAGTACAACATTATTTACTCATCCGTTTGTTTAATTATCAGTCTGAGTCATTCATTTCAGTGGTTGGATCATGTGGTGATAAAAAGATTAATATAATAACAGGTTATAAAAAGGCGAATTTATTTTTCATTCGGAATTTAACGTGCGCTGAACGAGGAGTCTTTTGGAGGTGTCACGATAGCAGGCGTCGGTTTTCCAACGTCGTGTCCAGTGGTCTCCCGTGGCTAATGCATGCGTCATGTACCGGCGTCGCGACGCTCGGAGCCAGTTTTGCAGCGACTTGTCCAATGACATAGGCGTAGATGCGAGGATAAGATTAAAATGGATCTTAACTATACAGAATGTAATGGTATGGATTGAATTGATGGAGTTCAGGGTAAATGGGTTCCTGTGAACAAGATTCTATAAAAGTCGAGGAGTTTCTTGACTATCTGAGTGACTGTCACTTTCACAAGAAGGTCTAAGCCCATAAAAGATAAAGCAAAGTTC
Source organism: Zootermopsis nevadensis (assembly GCF_977971745.1). Lineage (NCBI taxonomy): Eukaryota > Metazoa > Arthropoda > Insecta > Blattodea > Termopsidae > Zootermopsis > Zootermopsis nevadensis. Next base: position 7,043,949 of record NW_028259140.1, on the reverse strand, counting down.
AATTTATCCCAGACGTATAATGGAAACAATGCTGCAAAAAAATATCAATGAAAACCGCATTTCGGGCTACACACCGTAAAGATTAATTTGTACTACACAGAATCTCGTTCCTACAAATCTAGTATTATCGATGCTTGATCCAGGTAATATAAATATATAACCCAACACTACAACACAATTGAAGTCACAGGTTAAAATAATGAATTGTACGTAGACTTTCAAACAACTAATCCTGTTCGAGTCTGAATTCTAAATTACTACAGTTTGGGGAAGAACGTATTACTTATGTACCCTTCAGATTCTGTGCGCGTTTAATTTGTGAGGCATATAACATCAAAGATTCGCATCATACTTATAATTGGAACAGTTGAATTATAATATTTCATACACAATTTGTAGGCATATTTATAATTCAACTTCATAAAAAAATAGCATACTCCTAACTCCAGTGGCCCATTAGTTAATACTTTAAAATTGGAAGCTGGATTAAACTTATCGTAAAACCGCCACTTTAATTTAAAGTCTACAAAAAAACATTATTTCGAAATTTACATATTTTGGGGAGATATATTACCGTGCATAACCACAATACCCTACAATAAGTATCGCTGCCACATCATAAATTTGTTTGGCTGCTATGTTGTTATTAATGACAGTGAAAAATTAAATATTAATAAATTTGGGTGTTCTCCTCTGACATAATGTTTGTACGAATTCAATGGAATTTGATCAACTGGTTCAACGGTTAAAATAGAACACACCGACAGAAAGGCGATATTATAAGTCTAACTCCTTTCCTTGAAAAAGTAAAGTAGGCTATAAATGAAGACAGATAAGACATCAGCTTTTCTTGTAAGACAGTGTTGCAGCGTGCAGATAGCTTTTTCTCTTACATATAATTTATTAGTAAACAATTCGATGTTAAATGTTGCATTACAGTTTTAGATTAAGCATGAAAAGAAAGCCTCTTCATAGAAATCTATATATCACGTCTAGCATAAAATTACAAATTTGAGTCCGAGGGTTAAAACCACATTAAAAGACGAGGATCAAACCGAACGTCGCGTAGCTCCGTTGAAGTGACTGGTGTCTCAATGATTCATTGGCAAACACTTTCATTGCTGTGTTCTTAAATAAAAAAGATACAATGAACCAGACAATAAATCGCAGTAAACGGGGCCAGTTAGTCATGCAGCTAAATAACTAAATCTTAGCAGGTTTAATTGGAAATCCCAACAGGATAAACAGGTTTGGTATCATTTCATTATCATTAATCATTCCAATTATCACCTTGAAACGTGTCCTTTCATTTTCTCACACATCATTGATCACCAGTGCTATGACCTCGTGAAACGGTTAGAATTAGACTTGTTACGTTACTTCATTTTAATGCTATAAAGTTTCATTTAAATGTTTCCTAGAGTCTTCTGTAGAAGAAATAGGATTTTTTGTGAAATTAATGGCGCATCTTCTCCGGTTCTCGTGAGGGAGAAGTAGCACAGACATTTTTTCAGTCCAAAGTATTTTATGGCTAACATTAATTGATGCACAATACCTTCAAGAAGTTAATTTTGGCTTGCCATAAAATTCTTGGCACACGGATGCTGTTGGACCCCCCTCGCCCCAAAGGTGCTTGCCAAGTATGACCATAAGATCCATTTAATTTTATCCTCCCATCTGCACCTAAATCGTTGCATTAAAATTGTTCAAATGAATTAAAAATTGTTGTATTCTCAAAACTTCTTTGCCGTTCTTACAGTGCAGCCACTACAGCACCAATAAAGTATTTCCTATGGTATCAGAAATAGCGTTTTCCATTAGCTGAGTGCCATCACTTACTGACCCCACTAATAGACCTCTGTGACCTCGTGACCTTGGTGCTTTGTAAGTCTACTGCTAATTCAATCAATTCTGGTTATTTAAATTTTAATATCAAGTCCCGACCCGCTGGCACTTCACAGCAATAATGCTTCTTTGAGAGGAAGATTGCCAATTGCTGAATTTTATTAACGTGGAAGAGAATACCAAATGAGAAGGCCCATATGAATTCAAGCGCATTCATAGCCTTTGGTTTACTTCAAAATTTTATGTTCAGAACAGACTTAAGGCATCATGAAGATAGCTGTAGTCTGGAAGGTAGCGCCGTTTAGTCTGATAGATACTGGTCACCGTTTAAGAGGAGCTTACTGCCTCCATCATCACGGTTATATCCCTGCTGGTTCAGACAGTTCCTCTGAAACGTCAGCTAATATCTACTAAACTGTACGGTACAACATGCCAGAAGATAGTCATCTTCATGGATGTCGTCAGGAGAACTTAAAATCAAACTTACAGCATCATTTTCATGTGTCTTCATCCCCTTTCTAGTATGTATAAAACTAATTGGCAAATGTTCATGACTCTTGATACAAACGTCTTAACTTTGGAGGCTAGCAGGTCTTAATTATGTACCGTCAAAAATACCAGTACTTTATACATGCTGAGGTAGGAGTGACACCGGCGCCATTTAACCATCAGAATCCACTCGTACGTAACAAAACTGTCGGTAAAAGTAGAACACTTCGTCTTGTATGGGCGTGAAACATAGTCTCTAGCCCTAAATAAAGAACACGAATTCAGGGTGTTTTAAAGCAGGGCGCCGAGGAGAACATTTTAATTTTACCTAAAAGACAAATTAATAGGAAGTGGGAGAAACTGTACAATGAAGACCTTCATAATTTTCACTCTTTACTAATTATTAGAGTGATGATACGGGCGGGAAATGAATATGAAATTTAATGCTTTAAACTCCCCAGAAGTGCAGTGCGTTATTATGAGGCAAGGATGAATTAGGGAATACAGCGAAGCCCTGATAATGGAGGCAGTAAGCACCTCTGAAACGTCGGTCAGATTCTACCAGACCGTACGGCGCAACTTCCAAGAAGATAGTTATATTAATCCTGAAATCTCACCTGAACTAAAGTTAATGAAACATGTGATAATAGTCGTGTACTTTTAAACATCGCATATAAAGCTTTATCAAAAAATACGACAAAAATATGGCCTACTAGTAACAGCTCATCTATGAACTCAAAGTGGTCCAAACTAAATTCAATTCAAAACGGCCCATGGAAACTTGGTTCCAGTAGTCTGGGCTTTGTTGCATACGGACGGACGTTAAAAGAGCAGAGGTGAGTTTCCAATTTCTTCGACAAATGCACTTAGAAATCTCATTGTTTTTGGCATACCTGAACATTCCGAGATTGACCTACATCAGTTCCATCTGTTTCAGGGGTGCCTCATCAAAAGTATACAAATGTCTGCACAAAGGAAAGACAGAATGGGCCTGCAAAGTGTTTGAAAAGGTGAGGATTACTTAGAGAACTAATATAATAATATTGGTACCTGCTTTGGCCGAGTTAACGTCCTGAAATATTGACCTAATTGCGCAATAAGAGAGGCCTTCACAACAGTGCCAGATCTACAAATAATCTAAATAATCTACAGCGTAGGACCTCCCAATATGAGGGCCTCAAATACTGAGATTTTTTTCAAATACTTGTTATATATTTTAGGAATCCCGTAAATCCAAATTAGGATAAATCAACGGTGCTTTGAATGTACTTTGAAAACAACCTTCTTTAATCAATTCCCTACCGTACAATGTCTGCCCATGTAATTGTTCAAATAGCAAATATTTAGTGTTTCATAATTTAATAATTACTTACAAATGTAGCTGTCTGTATATCTACTTAGAGCAGCATTAGCATTGCGACCTTTGGCCAGACACACATCACATTATTTTATGTTGTTAGACCAAATACCCCCGATTATGCTAATATGGTGAAAAACACAACGGCGTGATGCCCTCGTAAATACAACAAGCAGAGTTAGTTGCTGTTAAATTGCGAGTCACAAAAACTTACCACGGTCTTTAATCGGTCAATAACACACCACACGTAAATAAGCAATTTCTTTAAATTTTAGTAAACGTGTTTGAAAAGTGTAAGTTCGTAAATTATTTTTCAAACACGAATTCGACATGTTTCAGTTTCTGACCGTGATTTGAAATATCAGATCTTTCTGCAATGTGAACATTCTAACACATTAAGAGTGTCAATGATGCCCGTTGTTGAAGTGCATATTGCCATGCAGCAACCAGTGAAATGGCGCTGGAGTCCGTCGTTTTGGAACCGTTACTACTGTCAGCTGACTGACCACATACAATAGTAAGGCAGCAGACGTCACCCGCTCATTCTGCCTTCTTTTATCTCTGCAGTACGCCGTATGCATGGTTACTGAACCCTATAACGGGGTTACAGCATGGCACTACCTTCAAGGGAATCCAATAATTAAATTAAAAACCGTGAGGGATGATGCCCCAGAAACAATCGCATCCATCACAGAGCGAAAGGGGTGCACATATGTATTTGTGTATATTAGGGATACCGCGATTAATCGATTAATTCGGTTAAGAAATATTAGCATTACGTGTTTTGCAAAACGTGGGCTAAAATCCTAAAATACATATATTTCTGTTGATTTTATAGCGCATATGGTATATCTATTTCCTATTGTAACTCTAACATATTTTCTTTAATTAAAGGACAAATAAGGTTATGAGATCATTATTTTTGTCTGTGTGTCCCCAATTTAAATTTTGAGATTTGATCAATTATCAAGAAAATAGGTTTGAATATTATGCCACAGGAGACAACCTCAACATAATACTCGTCTCATAAATGTGCTACTTAAATGTCCTTGCAACGTCATACTGATACTGACAAAAAAGAAATAAACATTACACACACCCGCATCTACCATTCTGTGCAACGCGACGACCTACATCTGCGACAGAACCTAATGAATCTCCTTGCTGAATTACTTCGATCCCCAGTGGACAGAGACAAAGCACTTCTTTCTAGTTCATGTCCCGTTCTTCTGCAGTCCATTCCGTGGCCACGAATATTAACAGTGACTTGGTGAGAAAACGTGTTACTCTTCTTCGCGTCTGCGTTTCAATCGTTCTATTTATAAATTTCCCTGATTAACCAAAATGTCCCGCCTTTTACAGAACCTGAAGATTCATTGCCGTGTTCAAAATAACCCGTCCCTTGTTCCTATCCTGATCCACAAAAAATTCAGTTCGCATCCTCTTACTTTATTTCCTTAAGATGCATTTTAATATTATCCTCCCATCTAGTCCTATGTCTTCCCAGTGATCTCCTTCCTTCCGGCTTTCCGACCAAAATTTCATACACATTCTCATGTTCCTCTTGATCACTACATGCTCTACCCATCTCATCATCCTTGATTTGATCATCCTGATAATATTTGACGAACAGCATAAATTATGATGCAGCTCAATATTTCTGTTTTCTCCAACCTGCTGTCACTTCAGCCCTGTTAGGGTCATCTTGTTAAACACCGTTAATCTGTTCTCCCTCAAACATTGAGCTTGATTGAATTTCCTGAAGTTTTTTGGATTTTGAAATAAGAGTTAGTAAAAAATAATGTGGCAAAATACGATGATGGCAGTTTTCTAGGATGTTCCACCTTGTAGTCTGGCACATAACTGACCGACGTTTCAGAAAAGTTTACTACCTTTATAATCTTTATATGTCTTTATACTCGTCGCCGTGAATGAGCCGGGATAGCTCAGTCAGTATAGTGACTAGCTACGGGCTGGACGACCGGGGTTCGATCCCCGACTGGGCAGAGGGTTTTTCCTCTAGCCTCTGCGTCCAGACCGGCTCTGGGGCCCACCCAGCCTCCTCTACAATGGGTACTGGGGTCCTTTCCCGGGGGTAAAGCCGGCCGGGGCGTGATGCTGACCACTCACCCCCATCTAGTGCCGAGGTCAAGGAAGAGAGGAGCTATACCTCCACTCACCCCAAGCGCCTACATGGCGTATAGCGGGACAAACTTTACTTTACTTTTACTCGTCGCCGTGAAAACTTGAAACCCCCCCCCCCCCCCCAATAATAACTGTTTTCTGAGACTAATCTACAATTTCAATTGAGCTGTGCTCCTAACGGTACACTGTACCACCGCCACTACCATTAATAACAAATTCTGCTCATAATTTAATGCACTGGTATCATGAACCTCAAGATTCCTTAATCTTGAGAAACCGAAATTAAACTAATTAACTTTGAGAAAATTCCATTCTTAGTTCCAGATTAGCTCAGTTGAACTTGATACGAAGCTACGAGGAAACTTCCTGCCTTTGCACACGCCTGACTAGTTCCTTCGTTATTAAAGAATAATATAAAAGACCTAGAAGCAAAATTGAGTTATCGATTTAATCAATTTGCTGCTGCTTAACGTAGCACATGGACTGATAGCGTTGCTGTAGCTTGCAGAAGAACTGATCAGATATGTCGAATGTGATTTCACCCCTCTAGTTGGACACCCCTATGTCCTGGACACCCCTCTATATTGGACACTTTTAATTGGAACCGGCAAATATCCTATAATTTTACATATTCACAATACCCTATACAGTAAAACCTCTCTAACTTGGACACTTGCGGTTCCACGATAATGTGTCCAACTTACAGAGGTGTCCAGGATAGAGCGAAAGGGGGAAAATCATCCTTTCAAATTGTCGTGTAATGACAATGTGGTAATTGTTAAGTATTATGGAGCCCTTCCCAAAAAGGAAATTATTGATAAGAAAAGTCAAAAGGGTAATTTAAATGTTTACAAATTTTGTTTTCACTAAATTAAACTTGCATGGATAAGCTCATAGGGAAGGGCACCAATACTTTACGTTTACCGACAATGCAATCAATCTATTTACCTACATAATCTAACTACTGTAGGCTTGCTCGAATTAAGAATAATTTAATTATTAATTATAATAATCTTTTAAAACCCACTCTCGTGGTTGCACATTACACCCCAGCCTCAATGATGTTTTAAATGTTCAGAATGTATTCTTTTTAATTGTACTTAAGGCATTAGCTCAACATATGATGTCACTTATTTCTTGTAAAAAAGTCCGTCACAAGACACTGCTTTTTTGCTTTTATCTTTGAATTTGTCCATCCTCTTTCTAATTTTTGCCGCAATTCGAATAAAGTTTCAACCATTCCTTGTTGGTTATGAGCAAAAGCAAACCGTTCCAATTTCTGTTAACACTGTTTAACTCAGTTGCAAGCTCAGTACTGACAAAGTTAAAACTGTACCAGTAATACTTACTGTAGTCCAGTGAAGGGTTCAACATAATTATTCCATTGATGTGTTCAAAGTCTCACACCTTCAACCATAAGGTAATCCTCAGGTAGAAGGCATTCATAAGTCATAAATTCAAAGCAACAAAATACTAACTGTAAACGTTTCCCATAAAAGCATTGAAGCTAAGTGCATGAACCTGTCCAACTTACAACAAAAGGGGTGTTCAAGTTCCAAGATAAAGGGGTGTCCAAGATATAGGGTGTTGTGGACATGTAAAATTATAGGATATTCGCCGGTTACAATTAAAAGTGTCCAATATAGAGGGGTGTCCAGGATATAGGGGTGTCCAACTAGAGGGGTTTTACTGTATCTTGGAAACCCCTTTATCCTGGAACTTGGTCACACTTCTTGTTGTAAGTTGGACAGGTTCATGCACTTAACTTCGATGATTTTATGGGAAACGTTTACAGTTAGTATTTTGTTGTTTTGAATTTCTGACTGAGGATTTGGTTATTGTTGAGGGTGTGTGACATTGAGCATATCACTGGAATGCAGTAAAAGTGTATAGTTATTCTTTTGTTAAACACCTAACTAGAGTTTTAACTTTGTCAGTACTGTGCTTGCAACTGAGTTAACAGAAATTGGAACGGTATGCGTTTGCTCATAATCAACCGGGAGTGGTTGAAACATTATTTGGATTGCGGTGAAAATTAGAAAGTGGATGGCAAATTCCAAGATAAAAGCAAAAAAGCAGTGTCTTGTGACAGACTTTTTTACAAGAAATAAGTGACATCATATGTTGAGCTAATGCCTAAAGTTTTATTTTATTTATTTAGTGTTCTGTCTGATGACAGGTCCATATGAACAGGATCCTTCCATCCTTTTCTCGGACTGGGACCTGTTCATATACGTTCTTGGCAGATGATCCAGAAGTGGTTTGCCATTGCCTTTTTCTGTGTGTGAATGGAATAATTATTGGGATGCCACGGAGAAACCGGGGAAGCCCCCGGAGGAAAACTCTGTGTTGCCTAGACCACGGTACAATTAAAAAAATACATTCTGAACATTTAAAATTTCATTGAGGCTGGGGTGTAATGTGCAACCATGAGAGTGGGTTTCAAAAGATTATTATTACTGTGATTAATTCTTAATTCGAGCAAGCCTACAGTAGTTAGATTATGTAAAATAGAATACATTGTCAGTAAACGTAAAGTATGGGTGCCTTTCCCTTTGAGCTTATCCATGGAAGTTTAATTTAGTGAAAACAAAATTTGTAAAAATTTAATTTACCCTTTTGATTTTTCTTATCAATAATTTCCTTTTTGTGAAGGGCTTCATAATACTTTACAATTACCACATTGTTATTACACGACAATTTTAAAGGATGATTTTCCCCTTTCCCTCTATCTTGGACACCTCTGTAAGTTGGACACATTATCGTGGAACCGCAAGTGTCCAAGTTAGAGAGGTTTTACTGTAATTAAACACGATTTTCGAAGTACGCATAGGGACCTGTCTTCAACACAACGTAACACAACTCTCTCATAAAGTTTTAACTTATAACATCTACGCTTATAAATGTACGCTGTATATTTTACTTTCAGATAATTTATAAATAGATACAGACTATCCTGCTTCTCTGCTTTCTAGTTACCTCGCAGTTTATTATTATTTCTGTGCAAAAATCGTACTAAACCTAAAAGTTCTTTACATAAAACGGACCTTAATGCACTCGTAGATGTAACACAGATAATGAAGTGCCAAAAGCATGTGACGAAGAAACAGAAATAAATATGAATAATTCAGAGATGTTTATTAGGCATTATGAGCTGATTTTCTTGTATAATTTCAAAGAAAGTCCAATCAAGAGAACAGAAATAACTAATCTGATCTGCTGTCAGCCATCCACACACACACACACCGATTTACTACTTTTATTCCCAATAAAACTCACAGACTCTGTTAAGCTACTGTCATCTAGAAGCGGAATAATGTCAATCATATTTCCATAATTACACGAGTATTTCCAAACAACATTAAAATAAAAACTCAAATATATATGCAGCCTTTTTGATCTCTCTGTACATACGTGACCAAAATTATATGATTGAATAATTCCTGTATACTTTATCTTGCAGGGACGTTTGAACAAAAAGATGGTGCAAACAGAAATTGGAATTTTACTGAAGCTTAGGCACCCACATATCGTAAGTAACCCACAGGTGAACTGACACGATATATCGGGTAAAAGCACTCGATAATGATATAGATTCAGCATATCGACATATCGCGTAATTTACCAATTGTGTTCATTAAAGAAAATCCAGGGAGACGTCCCACTTGGTTAATAGAAATAAATAAATAAGAGTAATCATGTCAACTATATAATGCTAATAAACGCAATATGTATTGATTAAAGTTGAATTGTTTTATTTTAACTACATCAAAAGTTTTAATTGTTAAAAGTACAACCTGCACAGTATTTATATTTCATTTCATTTTTAAAAGCTCTAATGCAATACTGAACCACTCTGAATATTTTGCTACAACAATCCTTGGTTTGCCCGGCTCAATAGGCCAATATCCCCCCCCCCGCCCCCACGTACAATCTGCAGAATCATTTTTCGACAAGAAACAGAGCATACCTTGTGAGCAAAATTATGTTTTTTTAGAATTACATTACAGATTTTCACATAATAATGCTATTAAAGTGCGACGTAGAGAGTAATCATGAACACGGATATGTAATAAGTTTATTCAGTAGTATCGACGGTGTTGTGAATCAAAACATCATGCATCTGATACATGCCTCGATAAAGCAAGAAGATCTGCGCCTACGGATACGGTCACCATGGTCTTATTAGAGCTGAGATAACACAACAAACTCTTAGATCAATAGTTACTCAATCGATCAAGAGAAAGGCCAGTAACAAAAGATACACAGGCTCTGTTACGTTACAAAGTCAGTCACGGAGATTTCAAAGCATCGTATTTATCATAAAAGCTTGTTTGAAATGGCTAAAATCTATATTACTTACTGCATTAGGCTCAATATGTACTCTTCGTAACCTTTTCAAAATAGTAAATAGTAATTTGTTATGTAACAAAACTGTACAGAATTATTTATAGCTCACCAGCACAAACGAGAACGATGCTCCATGATGTAGACACCTCTGAAACGTCGGTAAACGTCTGCCAAATTACAAAGTGCAACAATCCAGAAGACTGTCATCTTCTTGTTTAATTTGTTTCCGAAAACAAATACGTATATGGAGCGAGGAATGTTGTCAGTGTTTGTATTTGCGTCCAGCAAATTTTGAGAGATTTAGACCATTTTCATTAAAGTGCCGGTAATAAATTTCAAATTCGTAATGGCGACTGTCAATGCTATAAATTATCTATCAGTTATTCTCACAGTGGTACAATGTTGATGAAACCAAGGGTCATGTGGCCTTAACATCAAAGGTCATTTGAACTGTGCTGACTGATGATTATGTACCTGTCCTTTGAGTACAAGTGTACCAGTGAACAATCCCTCTCAAATAAAAACTTAGCAAGTGCATTCTACTTTATATACAGAAATACGTTTCCTACCGATGGTGACCTTTCTACCAGACGTAGGAATGTATCTACTCCTAATGTAACAAAAATGTCTGAGACAATTGACTGTTCGAGTGCGCCGTTCATACAGTGTGGAAAAAATTGAAATTCTGACGGTAGCGACTCGTGCAGCGAGAAATTCAAACGAGGCTATGATGGCGCCTATGGTGGGGTCTAGCGGAGTATGAAGTTGGCGGAAGTCTAGGGTCAGGCGATCGGTTTTGTGTTAGTGCGTTTGGAAGAAATGTGGTTTCAGTCGCCGTAAAGACTTTTTCGAATTTAATTTGCTTTAAAACTACATGTTATACATTTTGTTCTTTCGATGCGATTTGCAAAGATAATGCTGCAATACGCTGTGTTTGAAGTAAAAAAGTTTTATCCCCGTCAACTTTGACTGGTCATATACTGCATTAGTCTCTGATTATAAGAGGCAAGTAATTCTTAGACCTACCCCATAATAAACTTCACTTACACTCTGAGACGGTCGGATTTTGAAGCACAACTGCACCTTATGTATGCGACGCCTCTGTTTTAACGACCATGCACAGGCCGTTTTTAGAATCATAAAATTCTCGCAGTTGTTATTTTAAGTTATGGTAATAGTCGGTCTGCTTCTTGTCTACTAAATTTAGATACGTTATTCCGTACGTTAAGGGCTACCTAAAAACGTCTGACAGACATTTACACAGAATAACGCGTAACGTTATAGAACCTAACAGATTTCGAAAGCTACAGAACATTTTGTTCTCAATACGAGTACCATAACCCATTCTATCATAAATACGTATCACTGTTATAAACATGGGGTCAACATGAGAAATTCAGCAGCACGAGTTTGCCACAGATCCACTGTCCCTAGGATCACTATTCGTTTTCTTTATTATTTTATAATATTTATAGTGTTATAAGTATTACCCACAAAGTTTACATTATATCAGAACAAAGCAACGTTTTTCGATCTGCTAGTAACGCAGCACATCTCTTCTCTTGCCTTATACGTCACAGGTATTTATTTATCTAATGCGTATATAAGACCTGTATAATTGCTAAATATGAATATACAGGTGTCCCAGAAGATGTATACACATTATAATACGGAACATTAAGCTTGTGTGTATACACTTTTGGGACACCCTGCATACATAAGCCATTAAACGTTTTAATTACTGGAGCTTTAATCCGACACACACAAACACAAGGTGGAGTGAAAGCGTAAATAAAACTGGGGCAATACACGTAGGAGGTACAATGAGGATTCAGAGGGCGTGCGTCACCCCAGGGTCGGAACACAACGCAAACCGTGGAAGCGCATCCCAGAATAAACTTTATTAGGTACTTCTTACAGAAGAGACTTGATAAATAATTCTTATAAGAATATTAAAGAACTATATATCATAAATAGTGATGAAATATCTGTTGTAATCAAAATGGGTTATGTGCCATCTTCTTTGAAGGCACGTTACTGACAATATTAAAACCTTGACAAAACCGCATAAAGGGAAGCGTCATCATTCATGTTCGTTATACAGTATTGTTACGTTGATTACATTCAGGAAATTTAGGTTATGTAACGCGGACAGAAGAAAGAGGAAATGCATACACGAATATGATTATAAAACTTCTGTAAAAGGAACACTTACAAGATTACTACGTAGACGAAATAAAATATTCAAATGAGAACGTGACTTTGTTTTCACTTGTTGAGAATTGGATAAAATGACGGGATTTTGTAGCAAGGGGATTCCATAAGAGCGCCCACACGCAAGATCTGTAATATCAACAGGAAATATCTGTAGTCAGATTTTCCAAACTTAGTATTAGTTAACTGTAGGAAAAATGTTAGCATTACGGAAGATGATAGTGCAGGAAATATTAAAGAATAAGATTACCTTGCAATCTTATTTGCAGTGTTTTAAAATGGCGTCGATTTTTTTAAAATTATAATTAATTGAAAGTATATTTTAAGCATGTTCGAGATTAAAGATCTTTCATTATGAATATGTTGGGAATTTTCTTCCAAAAGTATCATGAGGCAAATAAACATCCTCTTATATCATTTTGCGCTAAACAGTCACTACAATCGATAAGGCATCGTTAAGAACATATGCCCATCCTTAGCTATAAGTTTTCATAATTGTTTATATTTCGCATAAAGAAAATATCAAATATATTACTTTTTTTAAAAATCAGCTCAACGCAAAAAAAGAATTGATAAAATGCACAAAATATAGGTTGTCTTGCGGTTTACATATTCCGATACTGTTTATGGGCTTGTACAGCGTAAAATTTTGGAAATATTTTATGCTTTTATACAGTATAAATCTAAGAATAAAATTAATGATGGATGTAAAATAACAAAGAACGTAATTTTAAAATACACTATTTCATTCATATTTACACAGATCCAGCTGCGGGAAGTGTTCGAGACAAGGACTGAGATCCAACTGATACTGGAACTTGTGACGGGTGGGGAACTGTTCGAACGCATCGTGGAACGTGGGCATTACTCTGAACGCGACGCAGCAGAAGCTGTGCGTCAGATACTCAGCGCCTTACAGGTATACTACTCAAACTACTCACACGTCAGTTGGTTTGCCTACTGAATGAGCAGAACACTTCTGTCACAACACACCGTTAGCTTCGTGGCACAGCTGAAAGCAGTGAGCAGCTGACTGAAAAGCGTCTACCACATTTGCTGCTATTTATAAATCTTTTTGGGACATCTTGTATATCTTTCACACGTTAAATATTGACTTTTACAGTACCTGCATGCACATGGTGTGGTACACCGCGACTTGAAACCAGAGAACCTTCTGTATGAATCGGAGTACGAGGACTCGCACCTCAAGCTGGCAGACTTTGGTCTCAGCAAAATACTGCGTCGCGGGAACCTCACCATGAACACACTCTGTGGCACTGTTGGTTACTGTGGTAAGTTGAACCTGCAGCAACAGGATCCCTTTATACGTGGTAGTAATGGTACAGAAGATAACCATTGTCCCGATTTAACTCAGGTTTCTTTCTTTCTTTCTTTTTTTGCAAAAATCATCAACCCGAGATATATCAGGATAATCAGGGAAGCGGTTAATATTAAATCAAATTTATCACAATCAAAACATTTTAGGTGAAGAATTTTGGCTCTCATGCAAACGCTTAGGAACCTTTGGGTCTCATAAAACGCAGGGAATTTCTTGACTACCTGAGCAACTATTGTTTGCTTCTCATGGAGGACTCTGATCCATGGGGTTTGATACTTTAATTACGAATAATTTGTAATACTCCCTTCCTTAAACATGGTACATAATAGAATCTTATCAATTATCTTACTATTTACAGCTCCCGAGATTCTGCTGAGCAAAGAATATGATGCTTCTGTCGACCTCTGGAGTTTGGGTGTCGTCACTTACATAATGTAAGGCTTCAGAAATTCTGTATTTTACCTCCTTACTGATAATGAGACCAGATAGTTCAGATAGTAAAATAACTGGTAATAGATTGTATGATCGAGTTAAATTTCCAGGAAGGAAATTATTTTTTTTTCTTTTTACCATGATGACCATAAGGATGCTAGGATCATCTAGTCGCTCATCCATTGCTTACTAATTTATCAGTGCTTTTCATTTGATTTTATTCACTCCAATTGAAATTTGAATTTTAATAGATACTGGTGGGGTGTGAGGGTGTGAGGATGTGACATATGTCACATCGCCATCCACGGAAACCCATCATATTCTCATACCCCATTCTGTACAGCACTATGTTCTTTTAGCTATGAATTATCCAGACACACAACTTAAAGAAGCCTATGTACGCAAGAAGGAAAGAAATAGGACTGATATTCACACATATCCATATGTGTGACAATAATGTGACTTCGTTTCCATTTTCATTTCTCAAAATGCATACCCCATACAAAGGGAGTCTGACGTAAGATTATACCATGTCAGCACAAACAGATTTAATAGTCCTTTTCCTCTCTCACTCTGAAAACTATCAATAAGAAAAAGTCTTGTTCATTTTGCTATTTTATCTTTAAACTGCTTTTTGCATACAAGTTTGTAGTCTGTGTAGCAAATAAGTAAATTTCTCCTCCAGGTTATGTGGATTTGAGCCGTTTTGGGATGATACAGGAGAGATGGCTGTGTGTCGACATATTGTCGAGGGTGAATTCAGTTTCCCATCACCTTGGTGGGATGATATCTCAGACAGTGCCAAGAATCTCATCACACAAGTCAGTTATTATCCTTTAATATCTATTATATTTCTTTATATATTTAGTGACACATTAAGTAGCTCAGATTATACAGCGTTGAACTGCCAGGTAATCTACAGAGCATGAACACTTCTGTTTAAGGTTAAAATCCTGAAAAAGTATAAACTTTTATAACTCTGCTGTTTCAAGATGTAGGATTTAAGTTCTACTAAGTCAAATGACTTTCTTTTCCTTTCCTTTTATTTTCCCCCTTAAGAAATGAATGTAGACTAATAAGCATAACATAAGACACTAACACCCAAGCAGTGAGCCATGAAGCCATATAAAGCACATGGAGAGAACATTATCTGCATTCTATTTGTAGCTCTTAAGTTTATATAATTCCCATTGTTAATTTTTGATAATTTTCAATGTGCTAAGTTGCATTTGTTGTTACAGCTTCTCCATATTGAACCTTTGAAGCGGCCTACTGCAACAGAAGTTCTGAACCATCCATGGGTCCGTGGTGAGACTACACGCCAAAATCATATGAGTAGCACCATTAAAAGACTACGAGAATTCAATGCACGGAGAAAATTCAGAGTGAGTTCAAACTTTTACATAGGATCAAACACATAAAACAATGCTGGTATTTCAATTTTAAAAATGTACTGAGTGTGACAACACAACAAAACAAATCGTGACTTACAAATGACAGTGCAATTTCTTGCAAGCAACATGGGTGCACAAATATCAAATTATAAGTCAACAATTTCACTCATACCAATTTTTATGTTGTTTCTTATATTTAGTTAGAAAATGTATACATAGCATAACAATTCTGATTTGTTTTCCATTTCGCTAAACACGACAAAACCCTTACCACACAGTAATCATTAAACTGTGATCTTAAAAGTACAAAAACTGGATGTCAGTATTATTTTGTTTTTAATGGTCACTGTTTAATTCAATGCAGATTAAAAGGAAAACAGAGGGTTGCATTGTTTTCCTCACAATGTTGTGTTGTCTATAATAGCATTTAATGTATCTAGTATCTTTAAAGGGCTCAATGTGTTTAATCCAGGATTTTTTGTTCTGCTAATGAGTATATATATATATCTAAGTTTGTCATACTTGTGGCCAGATCTCATCTGGTAAACTACCTATTCTGAATGACGTTTATTGTGGTTTCTCTCAGTCCATCAAAGTTCACTTGGATGCTGGATAGAATCTTAAATAGACTGCAAGTATTTCCTCCTCAATCCTCTGATATTATTTTACTTTGTGCAACCTTGTAATTCATAACATATAATTAAATAAAATTTGACCGCAACTACATTTGCTTACAGGCAGCAACACATGCTGTGTTGGCAACACACAGAGCCATGTACCTCATCTCTCCAGAGCGGAAGACGGCTAACAAGAACTCGCCTCCCACCAGCCAATATAAGTAATAAAGTACTCTTGTACAGAAGTGTTGCAAATATTAGTCCTTCCATTACATTCAGTAAGAGATTCAGGAATTTACTATACGCAGTAAACTCAAAGAGAAACAATTGGGTGTTAAGTTGTATAAATCCAAACCTTATTACTGTAAATTCAAAGAATATATAAGAATTGCACCAATATGAAGCAGGTCAGTTATCCTTGTAATCCTATCCTGCATATATTATGGAAAGGTACCTTGCAGCCAAAGGAACCTAAATTAGCATTAGTTTGGCATATTTATGATATTAGAAAAATACAGTATACTCAAAGCAAAATTATTCAAAAATATTAACACTAAGCTATTAAGCACATACAATGTGAAACAATGCAATAAATGAATGTTGAATAAGGAAACATGTCAATTGTTCCTGTCAGACAAGGAGTGTATAAACATAAATGCAAATGACAGTGAATCTTAAATGAAACTAAGTGGCCCAAATTTTAAAAAAACTATGTACATAAAAAATTGAATCAGTAATGAAGAAGAAGAAGAATGTTATTCAGTTCCTGATAAACACTTAAGAGAGGGAACACAATGTAAACACAAAGTTCTCAGTATGCACATAAACAATAAAACTTAAATATTTCTGACACAGTCAATATAAGTCAGTGTTGAAGTCTTATTTCCCAACACGTCAGATGTAAACATTCCTCTACATCTCAACAATAAAGTTGAAAAGAAACACTGAGGGAAATAAAAATATCCAGTATTGTTCCTTGTACATAGTAAAAAACCAACTTGCTTCATCTGGGCTGAATAAAATGTATTATTGGGTCACAAAATGTATGTCATGCACCCCTGCAATTCAATAATAAGTTTGTTACATCAGTGGTGTATAATTTCTTATTTCATAATTAAATATTCAGCCCAGACATTTATTGTTCCAGTATTACAAAAAAAAGAAAGTTTGCAATTCAAGGGGATGCTTGCACCATTATAATTTTTAACAGGTTTCATATTACTTCCTGTCCCATATTATCCTAATACAGTATTTGTATTTCAATTGAACACAGTTTATAAATGTTTCTTATATCACAACTTAGGTCATAGTAAGTCATATTTTATGGTCTCAAATACTGTAATCATTTGTATACTTGTATTTTATCGCCACAAATATCTTTTCTATCTAAGATACCTGTCAGAAAAAATTAATATATATTATCTGTGCATGCTGAACACGTTATATTATTTACTGTACATGACTGATAAAGCTCCTCAAGTTAAAATCAATAAATGTGCTTTTATTTCTACATTATCATGTATTCTACAGTAATCTTCATAAGAGTGGGCTGAAGACTCTGTCTCAACAACTGTGGCCTATTCACAGAAAGGCCAACCACAGCCCAAATGCCCTTCATATGGAGTGAGAGGGTGTTCAGATTGCATTTCCCATATGTCATTTGCTGTGTACATCAAACTCACTAGATCTGGCAGCTTAAAAGGGGGGGGGGGGGGGATTTCAGAATATGTCATAGATGTTCTCCTTAACCTCACATTTTGATTCAACAGCTCAATTCTACATCACATGGGATAATTAATACTTTCTTCTATGATTCTGCCAATTTTACTTCTTGTTATTTGTAACTGAAAAAGTTTTGTCTTTTATTAGAGTATAAATAAATTCAGGTCTCTGTGAAACAAGTAAGCCAAAACATTATAGATGTTCCCTTAATTGAATATGGTAGAATGAACGTCAATATGTGTCCACCATTCCCATTGAGTATCCAGGGGACTATGCTGGACTTATATGTAAGGTAAATAAACTACAGCTTAGGACTTCATCATATGAGGGGCCTAAAAATGCATTATGAATGTTAATGTGTAGCTATGTATAGTCATCTTTGTTTTCCAATGCTACTACAATGCTTTCATTCACAATAGTTTCATGTTTGTTTTTTATGTTCTCTTCTATGAGAATAATGTATGTATATTTTGTTGTCTCATAATGTCAGGGTCCAGCCCTGATTACATGGGAAGGAAAAGTGCAGAAATTATATTCGAGTTTCATTCTACAAAATCTTAAAGTGGTTTTCGGAGGGATTTAAAAAAAACCCAAACAACAACAACAACAACTTGAGCGAATTCATTTCGCTCTCTGGTTGAGTAGCAAATTTAATGCTTTCAACAGCTGCGCTCCTAGTGGTGATTGTTGGAGTGACCACTTCTACCGGATGCTACAAAATATTGTTAGCTTTCCCAGTGGCGATATTTCTTGCATGCCGTTTAATTAGTCCCTAATCCCTGACGATGATGATACTTGGAAACTTTCAATTTGTGTTCAGCCTGTATGTCTCATCATTCTAATATTAAAAATCCAAATCTAAACAAAACATCTCTGGAACGAACAAACCGAAAAAAACACAAATTAAAGTTTCGGTAAGGCAGCAAAACAAGTAGTTAGTATACAAAAATAACCTACCGTACTTCACTGGCCAAGATCAGAACTGTTTCCTGGCGTACACTTAAATGTACAGAATGTTTGCGAAATCAACAGAAGCAATCCACAATTCAAACACATAGTCCCTTCAACTGTAATATTAAACCGACGACAGTTAAACATATTACCTCACATTTATGCATTTCCTGAATTCGAACAGTTGAAAACATTGATCATTGCCTGACCATTATCATTTACATACATTGCCTAAAATATGACAGCCAGATCTAACCTAACAGCACACAAGGAGTTGGGGCAGAATAAGAATTTTGATCTCATTAATAATATCACGGATAAATTTAACAATTATATAACCTAAGAAAATAATGATATAAAACTCACAAATCAAGTGCAGTGATGAGTAGTATGACTTGCCATTATTAATCACATTCGCTAGGAAAATACACCATCTATCACGCACAACACGTACGCCCATGTTTTCACTAATAAGCACAATCTGGAGTGATCTGAAGATGTCAACACTGTTTTACTTTTAACTTGGCGCCATATTATTCTGCCATCTATCAAAGAGGAGTAAAACCAATGGCAGGGTGAGTAATAATGATGGCTCATTCCGTAAATGGTTAACTACTTAAGTTGTCTTCTGGGTCGTTACACTCTGTAGTCTGGATAAGATTAATCGACGTTTCAGAGGTGCTTGCTACATTCATAATCGGGACCTGATGATGGAGGCAGCAAGCACCTCTGAAACATCGCGTACATAAAATAAAACTACACAGCACATCAACCCAAAAGAGTCATCTCCTTACTTGCCACTATAAGAACCTGAAATTTCAACAAGTTTTAAATACTATTTTACCACCAATTTTGCAAACTTCTCATATATTCCAGATCTTGTGCACAAGTTTAGGTTATCGTCCCTCGGCGAGTCACGGAAAAGATTGCCTTTTTTGGGCATGAAAACGTGTGCAAAGAAATCCAAGCAGAACCTGAGCAGCCAATGAACAATGGCTCCATAAAACCAAACTTACAAATTCAGTTAAAGAACATGCCCCATGAACACACCTATAGCACATGGCATATGTGCAACACTTTATGTATGAAACAGAATTTTGCAGGTTAATTACCCACACATTCCCAGCTAATAATCAGAGCTCTCTAAAAACAGAACAGGCAATGGTAGTTTCTACTACTGCCAAATTACTGACTGGGTGGGAACCTCTTCAAAAATGGTTTCCTACCAACCGAGAAGGCAATGTCATCAGGAGCATCATGATAACTAACCCCAACGATCATAAATGAAGACAGTAAATCACCACAGTAATTTTCAAGGATACCTGAAAGAATGCCAAACTGCGAGTTTTATTAACAGAATGAAAAGGGGCCATCCTTAGAAGTGATAACATTTAATACAACAGAATAAAAATAATGTCATCAGTGGCCAGCTATTTGATAATAACAGGTCACACACGTTATACTGCATGGGAATTTATACCTATAACAAATTAAACTGTGGCCATGCACCAATAACATGTATAGCATTTCTTAAATTCTACGGATATAGGCTGATATTCATAACTGGAGAACCAATTTAAAACATAAACTCAGTGCAAATTTGCCATGTTATTACAGCAGCATTCCTTTGTATATTTTTTTTAAAAATAACCTCCTGTGTTTACATGCAAGTGTAAATGCCAAATACCATAGACCACACTGAGTCATGACCCATAAGACCACGATCATTGTCCGATATTACATTACACACACACACACACAGATATATATATATATATATGATACAGGCTGAAAATGATATTATTGTATAACACATGCCATAAAAAGTTGTCGTCTATAAACACAGAACCAAAGAAACAAAAAATCCACACAAATTACTTTTCCTCGAAAAAATTAAGGACCTTTTAATAATAACATGGTACTACAATTATTAACATTTACATAATATTTTTACAATATAAATACATATCCTTTGTGAGAGAGCCAATGTTGCTAAAGATTTTCTAATTACAATAAAACTCAACTTCACATCACCGTAACACAATGAACAGGCTATTAGTTACTTAACAAATTTTAAAAATAGACAGCATTCTTTACAATTTAGTTTTTGACATACCTTACCAATAAACAGAAACTTGTGGTAGTTATGTGATATTTACTTACATTTAACTTCCATGGATGAGAAACGTATTTAAAACATTTTTCTGAATATTTAATTTGTAATGAAAGTTCAAATTATGATTTTATTAAATCATGGCATACCTAAAGACCAGATGCCACATTCATTTGTGATCAAACTATGTCACATATCATAAAGATTTTAATGTTTATTTATTTATAGTTTATTTAATTATGCTCTTTCAGCAGCTCAGACTATACAGTGTCAAATGAGAGGATGACAGTGAATAATGAATTCGAAAGGATGTAAAAGGAATCAGTTGTGCCAAAATTTAAGGTACTATCCCAGCATCTGAACATGGGACCTCTTAAATACAAAGCAAAGAGCGTTAACCACTTGACCACAATGGTTCTTAATGTTGTTCAGGAACAAGTATACTGTATCTACATAATAAAAAGGACATTGATCTGTTACCTACTGAAACATTCCAAAATTTATTATACATGCCATTTTATAGTAACCTATCTTCAGTATTCAAAATCTGAAGCTAACACACAAGTTGGGGGGGAGGGGGGGGAGAGAAAAGAAAAAACTGATCAAGACTAGAATTATATGCAGAATAATATTTCTACTAATAAATATAGATTATAAAAGTACTCTTTTTTTAAATAAGTCTTGCCAACAGATGATGATAACATACAACACTTGTAAACAGAAACCACATATTACCACTACAGTATAACACAAAGCATTAAATTTTACATTATGCCAATTTGGCAATGCTGCCAAAAAGAGATGTAGTTTTGATGGTAAGAGGCAAGCTATATCAATAATTATTTTCATTTACGATATACGGCTTTTTGTTACAACAGACTTAAATAAAAGATTTTATTATTATTTTACAAGATACAATAACAAAGTCACTCAATATGAACTCCCTGGCAGATATAAACATTAGGTAATGTCATTTACAGCAGTGTTTCTCAATCAAGAATCCACAAGTTGCGTAGATTATACTTTTTAATTGTTCTGATTCTCCATTACTGCAAGTTTTAAGCTTTTTAATGGTATTTTTCACTTCGACTTTTAGACAAAAATATACCTTCTATCTATATTTTCATTAGTCTATATTCTATTTAATCAAAATATAAAACAATATTTGGAAGGGGGTCCAAAGTATAAGAAAGATTGAGTCTATATTCTATTTAATCAGAATGTATGACAATATTTGGGAGGGGTCCGAAGTATAAGAAATATTGATATGGGAGGGGATACAGAGTACCAGAAAGGTTGAGAAACACTGATTTACAGTATTTTTATAATTTATATTTATTATACACAGAATTCACTAGAACTAACTCACCTAAAACTAAACTCATTTTCATATTTTATGTTCTAAAAAAATATATATATTGTTGAATATTGCAGTAAATAACAATACTCAAACTAAACACACACACACAAACTCATGTCTGTTAAAAATTTTGTCAAGTTTTTAGAGCAACATTACATTTCACATCATTTTTACAATACATGTCAAATAAAAAAAATTTCCTCACAAGCCTCAAAACATCAGTATATGAAGGACCTCTTTATAGTTAAAATGTATCTTCAGCAAATGACAGCACAAAAAATAATTTTAGATGCATTATCTACGAAACAACAGTGGCAAGATAACTATTCTGTTAAAAAATTAAATAACTGCAGAGAGCATAACAGATTTTCAGAGTATTACTATTATTAGTATACACTGACATGAGCCTGTCCACAAGGTATTGGACAGTCACTCACAAGGCACTAATGAATCTTTGCAATGTTAAAAAGCCTCTGGAAGACCTTAAATGTAGACTTTTAACAAAGCAGTTGGTTCCTTGAATATTCCTCTACATACTACATCCAAAATAACACATTTTATTAAATTGCTAGTTTTCTTAGAAGGTGACCAGTTTCCACAGACAGATTCAAACTTCAACTAAAATATTAAGTAACGCACAGAATCTAAATTATTGGAATGCCATACACCCACCTCAGCCTCCTTGGTTTGATCAAACTGATATTTGGTGAAGAGTATAAATTATGAAGCTCCTCAATGTATAATTTCCTCCAACCTCCAGTCAGTTCCTCCCTCTGAGGTCCAAATATTCTCCTAAGCACTCTTCTCAAACATACTCAATCTGTGTTCTTCCCTTAATGTAACAGGCCAAGTTTCACATTATAAAAAGTACTGAAATAATGAAGAATGTTCCATGCTTTTTAACCTGGAATAAACACCATAAAACAACTGTTTTTCAGTGACCAATTACTGTCACCTTCTAAATTCAGATCTTCTGAAAAGTTTAACTACTTACATTTAACTGAATGCCATGGTAAGCTACATTGTGAATACATGATGTTTGATTGTCAAAATTAATGCATCAAGATGGTAGTTTTTGCAACTGCTTTATTCTGAAATAATATGTTAGACAAAATATATGGTGTTATCCATTGTCAGCATTTTTACGGAACTGCCTCTGTTCACCCAGCTGCAATGTTCATACTACAACAACAACAACAAAAAACACACACACACACACCACTTCAACAAAATTTCATATATTTTGAATATCTATTACCATACATCACTTCAGGACCATATATGAAGTGGAGCTAGTCTCACTTCCAAATCACAAGTCTGTTATTACCAAGCAATTGTAACGTATGTGGTTGGAGGTCCACAAGCATCCTTTGTTCTCCTCGACTAAACTGCCAGTATTATAGCAAAACAGCTTTACTTATGCATAAACATGCATTACTAAAGAAATTATAATTTATTAATATTGTACAGCCCAGAATTTTGAGACCACATTGAAGCATATATACAGGATAATTTATAAACTAGTAACTTAGATATTCTGGGCACATTAAAAAGAACAGATTGCTACAGAACTCCCAAGTGTAACAGAAATGGAAGCACAAGAAAGAAAACCATTCAGACTGCAAATACAATGTTAGACAGATCAAATCAGGAAGTATATGATGTGGAAAAGATAAATACAATTTCAGATTTAGAAACATGGGAGAAAGCTTTTATGTAAAATACAACCCATGTAAAAGGAATTATATACACAATATTGCACATAAATTTTTTTTATTGTTTTCTTTCCCCAAAGTTTCCATTACAATTAGATTTCATTAAGCAATGGTCAAAACTATACATGTACATACTAAAAGATACTTTCCTTCTTAATTTGTCCTTTTAAACAAATGTTTCATGTGTTCATATTTCACCAACATTCTTTGATTTCTTCCTTTCTTGCTTTAGGTTCCTTGGCATCTTTTCCTGTTTCCCAGTTCTTCTCTTTGTGTATTTTCAAGCTGTTCTTCAGTTTTTTACTGCTTTGCTGGCTTTTGGTTAAACATATTTACTCATAAATATAGTTTAATGTCCCAACCATACCATATAGCCTGCAACTGTTTAATCTATATGAACACCAACAGCTTTATTCAGTCATAATTTATAACAAATGTTTCAGTACTATCTAGCAAACATCAGTCTTACAAATTATAAGTGTAAATAAAAGCTACTGGTGTTAATAAAAGTTAAACAATTGTCATGGCTGCATATACAAAATACAATATGCATTGCTTTCATAAATTTAATAACAGTTACTGATACTGGAGTCATACTACTAAACCACCAAAATAACTGCTTTCAAAGTCCAGTCAAGGCTTACATGGACAATGCATTATCAGAAATCAGTCCTCACCACCTTCCTGGATAAGTTTTCCACAGTGAAACAAATTCATACTAAAATGCTAACTGAAAGTGACTGATTTGCTAAATGCTGATGGATAAGGCTTAAACTGAACGATCAACAAACAATTTGATGCAGGTTATACTGCAAATTATTTAGTGACAGTTAATTGTCACCTTCTTTCTTTTGCATAAAATATTAAAATTTTCTCAGATGCAACAATTCATAAATGTTAATATTAGTACTGTTATTTCTCTATGTAAAACTGTGAATTCAAAGCCACAACTAATATTTCACCTGTTTGTGTTGGCAAATGTGTGATCAGCTTTTCAAGAAACTTCCACATATGACAAATGTATTTTACCATAAAATACAGAATAACATAAAGGCAAAAGAGTAAGATCAAGATTCTTCAAGAATAATTTAATGGAATCCTACAATGTCTTTGTCTTTGACCCACAAATATACAGGAATGATCTGGTTTTCCATGGATCCATACCTGATTGCCAGTTACATACTAAATACAGATGATGTAACTTCTTTTAAGAGGCTTTTCTATGTACAAGAATTAGTACAAAAGAAATCCTATATGATCAGATTAAAAAAGTATTATAAAACAAATAAACTTTTTGGGATGCTGAAAAAGACAAGAATAACTAAATAATGTTCTGGATTTAAACAGAAGATGTATTCCTTAGCCTTCTTTTACCTATACTTTATACAATGTATCAATACACATAAAAATTGTAACATATTTCACATTCATTCCTAAGTTAATGGCAGAATAGCTTTCATACAAACTCCTTTCTTGACATGTTATCCACACAGCACTCAAAATTAAATAAATAGTAATGTAGAAATTTGGAATTCTGGTTCCCATGGCAGCAAGTATAAACATGGCTGCCTTCTGGGTTCTTGTGCCATGTAGTCTGGTATATGTTACCAATGTTTCAGGGACGCTTGTTGCCTCCATTGTCAGGATAACAAGTAAATTACCAGACCACACGGTAGTGCAACAACCCAAAGATAGCCCAAATCAAAGAATCAATATGTTTTGATAAAAGAGACAATGGATGACCATGCTACCCAAATGAAAGCTATTTCCCCAAAAAATCATTGCACTGTGCTGCTCAATGCAATAAAACTGTTGAAGGTATAGCCCTGCAAAACTACAGTTATCATCACCATCAATGTCCCCTCCAGTAATAGGCCTATTAACTTTAATGGAAAGCTTAAAACAATCTTTCAGCCACTTTAAAGGTCTTAAATTCCTTTTTGAAATCCTGTTAAGTGTAAATTTTCAGAGAACGGAAAACAAGTATTAAGAGATTGTTTCAAGAACCATTCTTCAGCAGACTTCTTGACTCACTACTTGTCTTTCCATTCTGGTAAGGTGTTACTTTCCAAAGAGCCAGTACTGGAATGCTTAAAATCCCTTTGCAGTTCCTGAATTCCTTCATGTAATTCAAAATTTGGAACCTGGATGAGCAATGAGTTTCTGCAGAATAATGAGGTCTGTATGTCTTGGTGAAGCAGTAGATTCTGAACACCATATTTGAATAATACTGGCATCGTTCATATGAAAGAATAATTCTATGATAGCATTAGACACAGCATTTTGTAAACAGGTTACAAACTTAGAATTGTCAGATTTACAACCATCAGATTTTTCACTTTTAAGACATACATAAGAGTTCTCATACAATGCAAGAACTGAAAAATAAGTCATACAAAAATTTATGCTATTTCAAAACAAGGGTCAGCTTGCAAGACTTGAGGTTCTCACAGCAGTGAAGCATGTTGGCAGTATTCTAGGTTGTGATGCCATGTGGGCCTGCAGGGCTTCATCCTTTAAGTTGGAGGCAGTAAGTTCCTCTGAAATGTTGGTATCCACCCACAAGCCACACAGCATGACAACTCACACGACCACCATCATGTTTTGGCTTAACTCTAAAAATATATCATCCAGGTGTGAGGTCCACTTAGCTGATGTAGCACTGACATTCTTCTGTAAAATAAATCAAGTTTAACAGAACTACATGGCAAGTTGTTTCCTGGTTCAACAGTGAAGAGAAATAATTACCTTAGTTTCCTTGATTACATGATAAAACAGTGGTGCACTGATAAATGTTGCACTGCAATATCTACTGATAACAATGCCAATTCAACAAAACAAAAATCATGAACATTAAACATTTCTCTCTCCAAACAAAACTGCCTCCTTATTCTGTGTGAATCTTTATTACCCAGCTACTTGTAACTGTTTAATTCATATTTATGAATTCATTTACATATAAATTTATGCTTTGAAATAAAGCACTGTCTGGAAGAACACTTCAGTTACTAGAACAGGTTTACCATTTATTTTAGTACTGAAAAAAATGTACCATATCTTAGTCCCTGCAACACACTGTGCAAATGCTCTAGTCAGAATGCTAACCCAGAACAAAATGCTCCGAGTGCTACTGACTAACTAATTCATAAGTGTGTACCAAATAGGAGAGTCATTTTCATAAGCATTTAAGATAAGTTTATCTTACTACAAGACATGCTTTTAAGCAGGTAATATTTTTGTACTTTTTTAAACAGTTCAACAGTGATGTGACACATTTCTTTTCCTTGTTTCATATATCAACCATGTGTCAAAACAGTCTCACAAGCTACAGATTGGGGAAACTCAATTAACAGAACATAATCCACTCCCTTCTTTTCAGCAGGCTACTTCCCACAATATACTGTGGTTAATTTTTTGTGGTAAATATATTTGGTTCATTTTCTGCATAATTTCAAAGTAGAATTATTCTTGATAGAGATAAAATGAAACTGAAAACATTAAAAGACTTTTTAGAATACATATCAAGAGCTGGAGCAGCTCAGTCAATATAGTGACTGGCTATGGACTGGACAACCAAGGTTCGATCCCTGACGGCGCAGAGGATTCTCTGCATCCAGACTAGTTCTGGGCCCCAACCAGCCTACTATTCAATGGGTACCAGAGTCCTTTCCTGGGGGTAAAGTGCTGCCAGGGCGTGATGCATCTAGCGCTGAGGTCAAGAATAACTAGGAGCTATATCCCCCTCCCCCAAGTGCCTACATGGCATATAGTGAGACAGCTTTGCTTTAGAACACATATCTCCTCAGCCTGTAATAATGACCAGAAAGTATTAGAGTTACTGAATAAATTACCCATAGCTGCCAGTATTACATGCAAAATAGAAGACTGTGTGTAGATTATGTGTGTTTATTAAGCTGGCACAGAATTAGACCTGGAGTTTGCTTTTAAGCAACACCCAACAAAGGATTAAAAATGGAATGAAAAAAAACTGAGTTTCTGGGGAGACATAAATTGTCACATTTCCATATTCTGTACTGATAAAATTGTCTATGCATATAGAGTGGTATATCATAAAACAACCTCTTAAACTTTGAACAACAAACTAAATCTTAAGAAAACGGTAACAAATAACTAAATAACTTGAGCTTACCAATACAGGTAGGACTTGGTTTACGCCACTTCAATTTATGCCTGTTTCACTTTTGCGCCTCTCATACATCACGATTGGATGGGGTGATGAGTCAATTATTAATAAGGGATGTGAGATATTCTGTAGCAACGACCAAAAATGGGAGCGGAGCTCAACCGCTAAGAGAGGAATTGAGACAGTTCTACAGCCATACTGTAACTTATTATCAGAAAAGATAAAAATCAAACAGACATCTATTCTATCATTTTTAAAGCAGTAAATTTTCTTTCTTTTTCTTAAACATTATACAATTTTCAATACGTAAATTTCATAAAATTAAACATTTTTCAAATATTTTGTGTTGTTTACTGAAAATCTTGGAATGGAACCTAATGTATTTACATATGTTCCCATTATATTCTTGCTTCAATTTACGCTGATTCATTTTACGCCGGAAATCTCAGGAACCTAACACCGGTGTAAACCGAGTCCTACCTGTATAATATATAAAACTGTATTTAAACTTAGCCTACAAAAAAAATCACATTTCTAGGAGCTAACTGGGCTGGTGGATTGCACAAAATAAAATGCAAAATGTTGCGCATATAACAGAACATATGTCAACACAAGTTTCATATATTTGTGTATAAATTACTTTACATCAACAGTCACACTGTGTGTGGGCTTCTGCACATAAATTGGCATCTTGGTGGAGATTGGCAGTGTCTTGGATTGCCATAAGGGATCTTTAATAAAGCCAGACTATATGCACTTAATTTTGATGACATAGGGGAAGAGCACTTTTATATACAATAAAACACAAAGGCAATGCATTTAAACTAACCTAATGACCTGTATTAAAATGGATTCAAAATATACACTTCAATAAATCATTTTTTAGTAACCAAAATTGTACTGTTTGCACATAACAATAATGCAACCATTGTTCACCTCTTACCACCTTTTCTCAAATTTAAAGACTTTCCATCAAGAATAATCAGGCAGCATATTTAGTTTCGTTTCACGATTAAATGCCATAAAATAAATTAAATGTAGGCAATGAAGGATAAAAATGTGAACAGTTTAGCACAATAAATGACAGCTTATTTAATAAGTAATAGCTCCTACAATTGTATGTCAGCAGAGTAGGATGTAATTGGAAAATAAATAAATGAAACATTCAATAAAAAAAGCACTTGTTTTGATGAAACTCATAATATTTACACCATAAACGTAAGATTTATCTACCACACATCCTATCCAATATGCGTACATGATAATTTTAGCCACTTTCACACGCTATTCAAGGTTTCTTTGTCACTTATAAGGTAAACACTAGCACTCTTCATATGATGTGTAAACTGAGTTCATAGTTCCGTTACTTATAGCATCATTTAATGCACTGGCTCATTCATAAGTAACTCTTCTAAAAGTTGTCCAAACTTAAATGAATTTTACAAACATACTGTATTATGTGTAATTCCAGTACCTGTTAAAACTTTAAATTACAGAGAGCTATATTTTGCTAAGAGGATAAAAATGTGTAAGGTGGAATATTACAGACTTCAATTTATTTAATTACAATGTAAGTCCAGC
Organism: Zootermopsis nevadensis; assembly: GCF_977971745.1. Classification (NCBI taxonomy): domain Eukaryota; kingdom Metazoa; phylum Arthropoda; class Insecta; order Blattodea; family Termopsidae; genus Zootermopsis; species Zootermopsis nevadensis. Next base: position 7,014,181 of record NW_028259140.1, on the reverse strand, counting down.
AGGTGCCAGTGTTGACTAGTCTAAAAATGTTTAAATTTGTACCTGAATTCCTTGCATATACAAGCCTAAAATGACTCTTCCTACTGAACAATCATGGGATGTGCATAACTTTAGGAAGCAAGCTTGAGGTTGAACTTCTACGCAAGTATATGATCACGACTTCAAAGAAATGAATTGTATTTCTTCTTACCAAATACAACAACAGAAGAAAGGCCTTACAGAACTCTTAGGGCGGCCGCACACCAACTGCGTCAAGACAAGTATCAAGACATGAGACAAAAGACGCAGTCTTGCTTCATTCGTGATTCAGACTCGAGTCCGCACACCGGAGTAGCACGTGTCTGCGTCTTATCACATCTTCTCTAGTTGATGACATGACGTCGTCCAGTTTTATGTGTGAGTGAGAGCGGACTTGTACAAAACGAGCTTGTGCTCAATGTGTATAATAGTTAATTCAGTCATTAGCTCATTAAAATAAAATTAATCAGTGCACTTACCATCTATGTTTACTTCTTTTGAAACTGCATGCCAAGCTTTATCAACCTCCTCCTTGTTTGAGTGGCCCGGGGACGAATAATCGTATATTACCAGGAATTTCTCAACCGTCTGCACTATTTTAATATTTATTTGCTCTTCACTCATGTCGATAACGTACACTGATCCTGTTTCTTGAGTACTGATGTCTCAGTCATGACGCACAGAAAAGGAACATGCCGAGTCTTCCTGCACACGTCTGCAGCATGAAGCTGACGTCAGCATCATGACTCAGACCGGTGTGCGGCAGTTTTCATAAACTCATTCGTTTCAACTGTGCTCCTTTCTTTGCGTCATGTCGCAGACATCGTGTCTTGACTGTTACATGTCTTGACGCATGCCGGTTTGCAGCCTACCTTACTGTCCTGCCAGAGACAGAAAGGCAGTTTTATCTTGCTTTAAAATTCTAAAATGAGAACGAAGAACATTTTATGGTCATAGCATGGCACATTCATAAAGAAATGCACTAATAATCGAGTCCAATATATATTGTGTGAATAATTTGCAAGGTCATAAAGTAACAGTGTCATAAATCACATAATATGGCATTACAACTTAAAGCAACAAACAACAAAGGTGAAATTTAAATTTCACAAAACTATATTTTTTTAAAGATTATTTATGTGCTTCAGACTCTTATGGAATGACATGCCTTGATTCTACATTCTGTACAAACCAAGACAAACAATAATCAGATGAACTTAAAAACCAATATTCCAAGTTTGTAATTCATAAACATATTTATTTCTCTACAATACTAACAAGTTCCTTAATCTTCCTGAGATAAAATCTGTGACAAGACTCTCAGCACAACTATTAACGTTTCCGCATCTTAATAAGGAAGAAGGCAACCACAGTAAACACCACTCATCACATAATTTAGCAATAAAAAATCATTCAGAAATGTTATTTTATTACTCATTAACTTAAAACAGCTTTATAGGAATTACACATGAAGTTGGTCACTGAGTTCAAACAAAAAATTCATTTAAAATATGAATAAATTTCAGATGAATTACTCTTTTAAGAAGCCATTCAACCATCTTATGGTTATGCATTAAAATTTGCTTGAAGTTCACATTGCTATTACAAACCATAGTGCTGTGGCCACCCATACCCAGTATGTCCATGCCAGGCTGTTGTTGCTGGCATGGACCCGGGCCAGAACATGTCCTAGCTGGTCCGTTGGCGCTTGGTAGGGTTCTCCTCACCACCAGCATTCATCCGGCTGAACATGTACTTCATTTGTGGCATGAACTGCATCACGTCTCGTACTTGCACCAGCGGAAGTACAGCGTTGACACTCTGACATTTGCCTGAATCTCGCAGGATGTTCATTTGTTGCCTGCATACCAGCAAAACTAACATAAACCTCTTTATCACATGATGAAAGAATATAATTTTTTATTCCTGAAATTATAATGCACAAAATCATGGGTTCCATGACAAAAGCCCATATGAAAATTCTGCACAGAAAAAACCTCAGTCATAAATGCTCACATGGAAAACTGGTATTACGGGTCTTTCCTCAGGGAGTAAAGAGGCCACAATGTGAGGTTAATCACTCACCCCAATTAGTGCCAAGTGCCAAGGTTAGATATGTGTACAGCCATACCCCATCCCATTTGTAAAAACACTTCAAACCAACACATACCTGTTTCCTCGATAGAGGTCAAGGCCTAATACATCCTGTAGCACCTGCCTGCAGCTGCTCAGAGGTACAGAGGGGAAGAAATGAGTCACCAGATCCGGTAGTGTCATCAGCAACTCAGAGTATATAAAAGGTTTTGAATTGATACATGGAACCATTTTGCCTTCTACTAGTGCCTTCTGGACCTAAACCAAATCAATACATACAAATAAACTTATTTGCTTTACTGGTGAAAAGTAATTACTTTGAAGGATCATCTGCAAAGGTAATTGAATAAATTTTATAAATTTGCATGTATAAATTTGTTTTTTAAGGTAGCTTCTATATTAATTTATAAGTCAACTACTCATTAAAAGAAAAACTTTCTCGACCTCCTGGTACTGACTTCATTTAAACACAGGGTGTCCCAGGAAGAAAGTTCAATATTCTGGGAGGTCATAGTATCGGTCATTCTAAGCAAAAAAGTCTATATGTACATGTGTCCTATTCCAAACGGTTTCTCAGATACAGCTATTTCACTGTATAGTTGCAAAATTGTTGATAAGAAAGAGATATTACGTACTTTTTTCAATACCGGTATTTATTGTTCAAGTGCCAAAGTTGGTACAGTTTACCTAGTATAATACATTTTTGAAAATTCCACCATCAACATCAATGTACTTTGCAACTCGTGTGAGGACATGGCGCGTTGTTCGTCTGAGTGCATCTTGACGTTCATTTATGCGGGTGATAACATCCAATAGGGAAGGACAATATTGAGCGACAAATCCAAACTACTGTAGTGAAAGTTATAAAATAGTCAGTAATGACAAAACAAATATGACTGACTCGCCACTTATTATAAGGCTTCCAAAAGTGCCCAAACTCTATACAGTCATCCTGAAGATGTCAAATAAAGTGTTTGCTGAAACACTGAGTAATTCTCAAAATCCAACATGACCTATATCCAAAAGCCAAATTTATACACACTGTACTACAGCCACAACAACCTAAGGACAAGAAGCAACATATTAGACATACTACATATAAGACCAAGAGATTTCTCATGAGCTTTGTATTTCAAACACATCTCAATGCCATATCATGGAAATTAAATCAGGCATAGGAACTGAAGGCAAGCAACGAAACTGACAATAACAGCTGCACAAGTATGACTCTTCTTTAGCAAACAAATAAGACAAAAACCTTCCCACCTGATATGGTATGTGAGAGCCTGAAGTTGATGTCTCCCCAATTTGTATGAGTTTCCGGCCACATGGAGATGACTGGTCATTGTTGTTAGTGCTACTGTTCCTTCCATTACCCATATTTGGCCTATGAGGTGACTGTGGTGGAGAAGAGAGATCTATCACATCAGCACCTGAACCGTAGACTCCACCGGCAGACGAATAGCGGGATGTCCCATTGACTGGGATGAGAGGAGGAGGGAACTTGTTGGAATTACCGCTGTTGTTACTGCTGGTGTTGCTGCTACCGCTGTTGTTTGGAGGTGTATGCCTTTGCTGTGCTTGAGGTGAACCAACCACAGTTGGCGTGTAATGTGGAGAATGTTGCGAGTGGAGAAGCGAGGTTGAATGAGGAGGAGGGGGAAGCATCTGGTGGTGGGAAGGATCATTAAGGCCCATCAGATGCAAGGAACTCTGAGTCACATTTGGCATATTGCTCAGTCCAGTTGATGAAGTGTATGTACATGATGACCTGAAATGAAGAAATAAATACTATGTGAGGCATCGGAAGCATTCATTTCTTAACCTGAAGTCTTACCATCAAGATTATGGCTTACTTTTTATTAATTTTTTTAATAATTTCATTCGGGCAGTGTGACATGTTACAATTATTACTATAAATATGAATTATAAATACAAAGAAGCTGGAGCAGGCCTATCTGAAGATGGCGTCTAGCAGCATTCTTCCTCGAGAAGTCAATAAAATTACAGCCCCATAAAATAGATCTGAGCCTCTCACAGCAGAGAATATTATGATGTTGGTCATCTGGGTTATATCACCATGAAGACTTGTTGTAGGCAGATATCAAAGTGCTAAAGGTGGAGGTAGTATGTTCCTATGAAATGATGCTACCTACCTACATGTCCAAATGGTGTTAAAACCCATAAGACCAACAATGAAAGTTTTTACCTAATGTTTCTGCGCATGCACATCCATGGGTACAACACTGGCAGAAAAAAGTTATCTAATTTGTATGCATTGGTTGGTACGAACTTCGGGTTAAGCTATCAGTATTATGTATCTGTGAACAATTTCAATAAAAATAACTATATACAAACAGAAATTACTTATATAGTACATAAAAACAACATTCAGTGTTCAAGTCATAGTAGCTTCCATCTATTCTTACAATTTAACTAATTTTAGCCAAAAACTCTCGCAAGGCTTATGCAAAGAATATGAATTAAGTTGATAGTCTTCTGGGTTATAATACTGTGAACTTGTAGTTGAATACCAAATGTTTGCAATGTCTCAGAGGATCGTACTGCCTTCATCTTCAGGGCTAAATAATAGTTTATAGATAATGGAAGTACAAATGGCACAGTAAACACACAATTTTAATAATCTCTTGCCATTTTTACGCACAGTACAAGCTAGTTGAGTCACATGCATTCCCCAATGTACCACAGTTCACACAGTCGAGGCCATTTTCAGAATTACATACACTGTACCCAAATTTTGGATTCCAAAATAGTTCTATATTAAAACAAGTTCCATACTATAATTAGGATGTAGTGCAAGTACAAACTAGCAACATTAACAACAATAAATTGAAGAGGGCTGGTATTTCAAGTGTAGTTTTTACGCGTTCTTTGCATTAAGTGCACAGTGAGAACGCATTATGGGTTGGTCATGTCTGTCTGTCCATCCAGTCGATTTAACTGTGAGAACCACTGGCCAGATATGGACTAAACGTGATATGGATACTGTGAGTGTTATTCTGCACGACCTCAAAATCATACTTCTGAACATCCTACGAGTGGCAATAACAAAATTACGAATGAGTAAACACACGAGTTACACAATCTGGTGTTGTGATCTGGTGGCAACTTAGGAACTACTAAACAAAGCAGATATAATGCCTCTAAATGCACACTGCAAGGAATGAAAGAGAATGTTATGTGTATTCTGGTACATCATACACTTTACAAGCTTGCTGAAGTCAGAAAAGCCTTCTGAACTTCAGATGTAACTTTACTAATTTTACCTCTGCAGTAATTAGGTTCAAGAATGTGTAATTGAAGACAGCCAACTAGTCACAAATTTGAAAATCACAACCACAAAAACCCATAGCAAATGTACCCTGAATACGGATCCTTTAACAGTATAAGAATATCAGCAGTCTGCAACTTAACTATATAGCATAAGCCTAAAAATCCAATTCAATTCTGCCTGTAATTTTCCTAATTTAGTAACTCATGATACATTATTGACAAGTATAATGTTACAGGTTTGAGTCGTAACACAAGAGATATTCTTTTTCACTGCTATCCAACTTTATATTGAATCTTGTTATTGATCACACTTTGCCTGTATTCAGTTTTACTGAAATGTGTTTATTTCAAACACAATTCCTACAAAAACATGCCCACAAAAATCAAAATCTTTTAAGTCCATTACCTTTTAACTACTTGTGATAATGTTTGGAAAATTTATATCACTAAAATTACATAATTTTGTATTCAAAATAAACACAAATTCAACAATAACAGTATTTTCTAGACCAGTGGTATTCAACTTTTTTTTTCGCATACCCCAGATATAATTTCTCTTCAACTTTGTACCCCCAAAGTTGTTGGTGTATAATTCAAGTTATATAAGTTATAAGTCAGTATATAATCTACATCTGAAATAAATTAAATAAATTACATTACCTATTATTCAATGTTTATCAAAAAAAATTTTTTTTTAATTTCACGTACCCCCTAAGATGTCTTCGCGTACCCCAGGTTGAATACCACTGTTCTAGACTATAGGACTCAAACAGACTTTAGGGGGAAAACTTTAGGAAAAATATCTGCCTGAATACACCTTTGACTTATAAGACATGCAGAATTTTTCACGAAAAAGTGCCTTGTACTCTACAATATAACAAATAACACCAGTACTCTTTTCCTTAGAAAGAAAATGCTATCAATGTAAGAGAAAATTGTACTAGTATGACACCATCCCACACTGCATGCTTACAAATATGACACAAGTGAGCAAAAGTAAGCAGTCACAAAAGCATCTTAAAGGTCAACCATTACATGATGTAAGATAATTGCATGAATATTCATCTACTGGACCACCCTGCTCTTTACTATGTATTTTAAACACAGTTCTCCAGTGAATCACTTACCACTCATCCTTTCCATATGTAGGATAACTAAAAGAGACAGTGCATGTGTAAAATAGGATGTCAAGGAGCAGGCAGACTCATACACTCAGGACAACAGATTCTACCACTAGAGATGGCTAATGCTAAAAACTAGGAGCAAATTGATCATAATAACATGTACAAAACATTGCAGAGATCCACTGCATTGTTCATAAGCTAGTCATCAAATACACACTATGAAATCAGTTCACTTCCCAGACGAATTATTACACTCTTAACCATAATTTGATGACGGCAAACAGAATCTCACGGAAAATTCAAGAAAAGCAGGCTTCCTTATTTAATAAACTCAGTGACCTAATTACTGTGGCAGCAGTACAGTGAGAAACTTTCTGTAAAACAAGCTTATAATGGGTGTCTCATTTCAGGGTGCAGACATAAAAGTACACATTTTTGGATGGAATTAAGCAGCAGAGAATATTCTCTTTTTCTCTAATCCTCTTTTACCCGTAGGTGTCAAGGTTTTTATTTATTCATTCTTGATCTATTTGGACAATGGAAGGACTCCTTGGATGAGTGATCAGCCTGACGCAAGGCCTCCACCTATACAAACACAGAAAGACGCGGACAAACATCCATGCCTTGAGTGGGACTCAAACCCACGGTCCCAGCGGCCAGGCACACGAGGTCCATGCCTCAGACCGCATGGCCACTGCGGCTAGCCAGAGTATATTAAACTGATAATACACTTCACTCCACAAACAATACTATAGTATTAATAATTAAAGACCAAGTACAATAATTCAAATAATTTAATTGGCAACTTGAGCATCACTGTCTTTTATATCGTGACATCAATGTTTGTGCTCTCCATCCAATACACAACAGTATATATATATATATATATATATATATATATATATATATATATATATATATATATATATATATATTAGAAGAGGCCTGTCCAACCTGTAGCTCGTGATGCAGTGTTATGTTGCCCACGGAGATATTTCAAATAAGAAAACCTCTTTAATTTAACCCTTTCACCGGCAACTGTGCGATAGTCAATATCACCTCCAATCCAGTGCTGCTTTTGCCAGCACGCCTCAGGTAAAGTATTTCAATAACAAGCAATCTCAAAGATGAGGTGGCAGAATTATAAACTACTGATTTTATAGCAGAAAATAGTGAGTGGATTAGGTTTGAGAGTAAATTTCTCACTTGCAAGATTCCTACTTTTGTCACCATTCATTACGCACTGCACGAGAGACAGCTTAACACAATACATTCACTCCGTGAAGCACAATATCCTCATAATCAAAAAAAATCAGCATCACTCTGGTTTTGCTGCACACCAGGTATGCCTCTTATAGTAATGAAAGTGATTTCTGTTGTGCTACTTAGTTTACTGAACACCGATAATCCAAATGAATTCAACAAAAACTATTATATTTGCAGCCAATAATAATTCATAACCCACCAGACAGCACAACTATGCAAAATAACGATGAAAATAAAACTATAAAGCAACATTGAAAACACCACATAAACACAAAATACCACTATACATTTTTGAATTTCAGGAGAGTATATTGTCAATTTAAAAGTTAACGTATAATACCTAACAAGACATAAAGGTTTTTAAAAATAGGATAAAACAAGTAAGCTTTAGCTTATAATTACCTATATAGTCACAAATCACATGCTAATAGACACAAACATATAAAAAATTTAAGAAATATAATTATTTGTAAACTTTTCATAGATTTATTAACATGTGATAGGGACCTCTGAAAATGTTTCTAAAATGATGAACAATGCAGGATAACTACAGTTTTTAACATTTACCTGCAACTGTAAATTAGATGTTATTTTGATAGTTATGTCATATTAATAAGTAACTGTTTGTAAATCAAGAGAAAACCTTTAACCTTGGCAATGTGGGGACATGCTGAAGTATATGGTGCAAGTCTGTGGCTAGAAACTGATGTATTCCAGTTGAGAAAACACAATGCACATTTAAAGCCTCTTATTTTTGACAAAGCCCATATGTTTAGCTGATGTCTGTCCACACTGCCAAGATCATATCAGAGTAACAGACAGTGTGTATAGGTATTCTGAGTTCTAATAAAAGCCTTGTGATTAGCAGTCTAAAATATACTGTACTTCCACATTAAATCTATTCAACATGCCCACTGTATCAATAATGCACATATGGAACACAACATGGTGTATCACCTGAAAAACACAATGTGCAGTGTGCAGTGGATCAATGGCCTTAATCCAAAAATTACACTAACTAGGCAAAGAATATGTCATGCCAATGACAGTCAAACTTCTGTATCTGTGGGGCATCTTGAAAATACAGTCAAAACAAATTATTGCAAAATTGTGAAAACACTTACCCTATTGTAGGAGGTGCCCCTGTGACCCTGACTAGTGGAGGGGGTTGCGCTACTGCCATATGACTCTGCTGTGTTGGTGCCATGGGCATAGACAAGGACACCTGGACCAAGAAATAATACTTGATAATTTTTAACCTATAATTTAACTATAAAAATTGACAACTATAGTGTAACTTTTCCATCTCTAATAATAATGAAATTTAAAGAAAAAACATTTTTTTATGGAAAAATTTCCGAAACATAGCTGACACTTGCGAATACCTACACAGCACTGACACAACTTCAACAGCAGGGGTTTGCAACCCACAGCCCACCAAAGTGTTGTGTGACCTGCACACAATTTAAAAAACAGTATAACCTGCATGAAGAAAAATAGCTACCTTACATCACAAAACACACACAATAATTTTTTATTAGACAATGAACTACAGAACTCTGAGGTCAAAAAATTATCTGGCTCTCTGCAAACAAGAGAAAAAAGAGTGAAACAAGTAATTGTGGTATACATTCATGCATTCTTTACAACCAGGTGCAAATGCAGACAGTTTCTTCAATTTCTAATATAAACAAATTGTATCAAACTGATCACTGTTTCCTCACCTGTGGGTAATACTGGGGAGCAGGCCTTGGCCGAACTGGGTTATAAGATCTCGCAACATTGTTGCTGGTGGGACTAAGCTGGAAACATAACATTAAAAACTTTCAAAGAAATTTCCAAGATATTTTACTCCTTATAAAAAATAGAATGATTGCTGCAGATATATACTGTGTTAAAAAAAGCAACCACTAGCAAGTGAACACATTAAGATTACAAGGGAAACAAACAAATGAAATTGATTAGGTCTCTATGTATGGTTGTCAATTTGTTCAATCCTTTCCTCATTATTATAAGTGAAAGAAGGAACATTTAACTCTTTTACAGCACATCTACCATCTATACATGACATTACAACTAGCATGTGTAATGATTGACTATGACAACATATGATTCATTACTGCCTAATACACCTACCCAACCTACTTACTATTTCAGTTTAAGTTCATTCAAGCTGGAGAAAAGAAAGTTACAAATAAAAATATTAATACTGTAGTATGAACAATAGAAATTAAACAAGATGGAGGTTAGGTTTGATGTGCTCCTAGTAACGTCAGTAGATTATGCTAATGGAGTAAGAAAGACAGTATGTCCAAACAAGTCTGTCCACAATAACAAAAACACCAACTTGTCAGAATAAATATCCATGATGCAGCATATGCAGAAATGCACTTATCACCAATAACTCATGAACTATAAAATCAGCTGAAAGATTCTTCTAGGTTAAAATTCAGTTATCAAACTGTCACTGCCGTATAATCTCAAAAGTATTTGTCTACCATCATCACTCAACTACACAGTTATCAAAAAGTCAAACAACCAATCAGAAATATAAATATGTATTGTATAAAGCTACAGAGTGATCAAAAAGTAAAACAAGCCATCAGAAACATATTATATTTCATTTAAAACTGGTCCAAAGAATTATAAAACAAACACATGTAGCATTATTTATTGTTCATAACCACTGGAAACTGAAACTTTCCTGAATTGTCCATAGCATGCATCAGCCAAGTATGGAAATGTGGATAGCTGAGTGATTAAAATGTCTCTTTTTACAAGCATCATTACATTACAAGAAGAGTTGAAACTCCATACCACACTTATTTAAAGAGTGTAACAGGTGCTCATACAAAATAAGGTAATTTTTAGTACTCCATACTTGGCCATGTTGACTATACATTTTTTCTTGTGTTACAGAACGTTTTATTAAATAAAACACTGTCAATTGATCTGGTACAGAAGACTCAGAAAATAAGAATGCAATGTTGACAATAAACATGTATTTTACTTAAAAGATGACTGTACATGTAGAAGTCAAGACAGAGGCATTAAACACCTCCTGAACATTGGTAACCACCTAAAGACCACACAGCACCATAACCCCAAAGGCAACAATAAACATACTACATCATTCTTATTTATTTCCTAAATACCACAACAGTGTGCTAAAGCACGATATTAGACTTGATTGTTTTGTTGTAGTTTAAATTATAAACTGTCATCAGGTTCTTTAACCTAAAATATCGGCAAATATAGTGGAAAGAATTTCTTCTTCACCCAAACTTGCATTGCTACCATACTATATTATATTATTATAGTCAAATAAAACTCGGTTAAAAAAATAAACTTACATTATGCATTGGGATGGGTGGCTGTGACATTCGGATAACTTGTCCAGGTTGTGGAACCATCCCTGGCTGAAATGCTGGTTGCCCACCAACAAGACCTGCCCAGCCATTACACACTGCCTGAACAGCTGCTGCACTCATATTGACTGGAGGAGCCATAGTGGCAGAAGAAAGGGTAGATGTCCGTTGTTGTGTGGCAGGTTGAGAGGGAACAGTCACTACTTTATTACCAGCTGCCACCTGATGGTGAGGAGTGGTATTTGCAATGGTGGAATGTTGTTGTTGTTGTTGTTGCTGTTGTTGCTGTTGCTGTTGCTGCTGCTGTGTTGGTGGCAAACCAGGCTGCTTAGTCCACATTCCTGCACTCGTCACAGCTGCATTACCTTTATTGCTGGCAAGCAGAAGCTGTGAATCTACCACTTTGCTTGGCCAGTAATCTTCAAACACAGTCCCTGGTGGAAAGTAACTTTTAATATCACTCAAACTTATAACTGAACATGTCTCACTGGCAAACAGTTCGTTGCGAATTCCTTGCACTTTACAACAAAACTTTAAATATGCCAGGTCCCAGCCTTCTAGCTTCTCTGCTTTAAGTTTCAAATTATCTGTCTCACCTTCAAAATAGAAAAGTGGGACATACTTAAATCCATCTCGCACAGTGTATGGTACCACAGACTCACCATTGATGCGGATAAAACCACATTTGTCCTTTGGATTGCTTGAGCTAAGAAGAAGTTTGTTGTAACACACATCCAGAAAGTTATAAAACTCTCCTGCATCCTGCAAACGCACAACTAAGTCCTTGGATGTAAAAGGATCTCGCCCAAATTGACTTTCACAGTGTCTCACATTTACCTCATTCAAAAGTCTTGCTTCAGTATCCGTAATGTAATAACTACGAATGCAGGTGCAGCTATAAATGTCTGAATGTAGATAACTCAGGTACTTATTAAGGAGTTTCATTTCTACCATCCGCACTGCACAGTACTTTTCACCATACCGGAAGATATAAGGGATATGACATTTACCAAGGGTTACCCAACCAAACCTGCCTCTCACACTATCTTCATCACATGGTGGCTTTTTGTCAGATTCTCCCCCTGTCCCAGATTTACTGTCCTTCTCACTACCTGGTTTAGTTTGACCATTTGAACCCCTTGTTAGGTAGTTCATTATCCCGGGCTGTCCTGGTTGCACAACCTGTTGTTGCATTTGACCACCAGCACGCGCTGTACTGGAAGCCATCTTCGCCTTATTTGCTTCCACCATTTTTGCTGCCAATTCTCGGATTTCTGCCTCATCTGGTCTTTCTTGTTTAACTGTCACGTTTTCGAAGCCTAGACAAAATAAGCAGCTTATTAGTACCATAATATATTTATATTTATTTACTTAGTTATTCATTCATTTGCTTGTAAAAAACATCCACTACAAGAATGTAAACACTACACCCCTCACACATGCAGTTATCAGGAAAAACATTTTAACAACAAAGTTGTCTGAAATATCAGACACAAAGTTATAACCTAATTTTCACTTCCTTCATCCAGTTACACAAACCTGCTATGAGCAAGTAACAACAGCAGCAGCATTACCATTAATAGAATATTTCAAATCACACTTCAGATCGTGTTTGATGCAACTCCAGGCAGAATATGTTTTCGTTTGACAGATGCTGCAATTTTTATGACATGTGCACTGATATAATAATGAGGTCAATGTTTTGTGCCCTATATACATAAACGTTTAATAAGCATCAACGAGTAATGGTTGAAAATCAGCACATAAACCTAAAACACTGACGTCGTTTTCTGCTGAACAATTTTCGCGACGAAAGTCCTTTCTGATAAACGAATACCATTGGATAAACTGAATTCACATATTAATAGCTAAGTGACTTGTCGAAAATTAAAATATCATCAATACTACATTACAGATCTCTTTTTGTTTACATTATTCGTAACGTTTCTTTATTTAAGTACTGTTACCTGGCAATGTTGTCGTTGGCTTCGCGCTGGTCGGCAAGGCGGCAACTGAGGGTAACGCCATTATACTTTCACGTCGCTTCAGCCATCTAACAATTGAAATGAGGAAAGCGACTGTACATTTATAAACAGTAATAGCATATAACAGCTACTTCTTCTTTACTATGATACATCCTGTGTAACTATTACACGATAACACAACACTTAATAAAATTATCGTACGTATAGCAATGCCCACTTTTTCTATTCGTGTACAGAACGTCACACATTTCTTCCCTTCGATTTGAAAGCCAAAGGGAAATGCCCCACCTAGCCTCGCATACAGGGCATCCATTTTCTCAATACCCGTTTTTCTCCACCTGTGAGTCATTCTCGTCAAATGGCAGTCATAGCAAGGCACTAGCCAATCACAGAATGCCATGTGGCTACAATAAAAACACTACGCCATCATTGTGATGACGTCATAAGAAATTTTATGTACCTCGCATTGAGGCTAGAACATATAATTCCAAGGTCTTTTGCGAATGTGTGCATACGCATCCATTTTGGGATCACATTTCTAAAATGTGACTCGACAAGTTATTTTCAGGACCATGATCACTTGTCGTTTGGCTTTGGCTGTAAGAATTACATTTTTAAAACGATAAACAGTATTAATTTCTTATCGTGCCTTATAATCGTAAAATTTGACAATGCGACAATTCGTTCCTGAGATCTATACACTAACCTAACCTCATACTCCATTAATTGCTACATATTTTCACGAAATCCCAAATGTCAACACTATTGTTTCATTTTAACAACGGCCAACCTCAAATTAGTTGAAAATTAGATTAACGAATATTTTCGAAAATATGCCCGTATCCATACCAGTAAGGTCATAAGGAGGCTCCAAAGACCAAGATGGATGCTTCTTTGTTGCTGAAACCAGAAATGTTGAAGAAAACATAAGGACGAACATGTGAAAACATTTTGAAGTACTGTCATGGCTGAACGCATGTGCTTATTTACAAACCACTTTCAGGTAAAACATTCAAACAGCATGAATGTTTTCTGAAACCTTATAAAACCGGTTTACCCTCCATTGTAAGATATGCTTCCGGTTGCATTAGAACCTCCTCCATTTTCCGCTGCAGACACCCCTCTCTGACTTTAAAACAGGTATGGCGGAGCTCTTCGTCCATGTTTTTACACACAGTAGTGTTACCATAGGCCTAATTAAATTCCTTCGTGTTTCTGTTTCCATTTCCTAATTAAATGGTACACCCTAAATCCCTTACAAAATTCGATTCAAGGGTACATAACAATTCTGATTTGGACTCACTCACCGAATCAACAATTGCAATAGGATATTGTTATTGCGGTTGTTAACATGGATGTGCTACATATTCAAGGCTCATGCGCACGAATAGTATTTAGAACGACCCAACCGTATCTTGTAGCGTCAACAGCCACGAAGGATTTAGTACAAAAACTACACACTTCCTAGCTCTTTGGGAAGATTGCCAAGATACTGAAGAATCGACCGTATGCGCTCCTCCATACGGGTGAGAATAAATGTTCTAGAAGCAGTATTCTAGACCTTACAGATATTCGTCATAGTTTGTATGTATACTATGTTCTATACAAATAACAAATCACAAAGGGGGCGTTTAAAAGCGCATTTATTAACCAACGAAGTTCGTTCTTATATTCCAACAACACAAAATTAAAATTAAATGCACTTTAATAGCATTAAAGAAGCAACTATTCCCCGAAGTCCCGATTACACTGAAGAGCCTGGTTATAATCGAATATTATCGGGTACATTTGCCTGGAAATGTGACCTTGGAATTCTTTCCCATGAAGGAAATGTTACACGATCCGAACTTTTACTAAAAGAAACAGTTATGAGGAGGAATCGGTCAATCATTACATGCATGCAGTGTGGAAAGCAATCAGTACCAATCCAAGAAATTCACAACTAAGGACACAACAAACAGCAGCATGCGTTGTGTATTGTACATAGCATATTATGACCGTATACTACTTAAAAATACAGAATTGTTTAGAAACCTATATTTCATTAGCCATTGAAACGTAACACAAGTTTTAAGCGCAGAAATGATCAACATAATCTAACTGAATATCGATAAAGTCCGGTGTTTATTTGTTAGGTTGCATATTAATTCCCACCAGACACAAAAAGAAATCCACCTCTGAGTTGTGCGATGTGCCAATAAATAAAAATCTAGAATAAGATTTTAAACACGAACTAAAGTGTTAAAAACGTACGAATTCCAACACCACCGATTTAAAAGGTTTTCAAACAAGTGGGAGAAACATTCGAATTTAAGTTATAATAACCCTCCTATACGTATAGAGCCGCATGTATTTCACCTTATATTTGACAGAGGTAGGCATATATTGGCACACAGTATGAAAATACGTTTACTTCTTTACTAACAGGATTTTTTAAAACATAATTGGTGGCATTTACCTCGATATTTATTACAAAATGAATGGGGTTACTTCCTTTAAAACGGCATCTAGTCTCTACTGACTTCAGCTCACTAACCTGATTTCTCGTAGAAAATATGAGCATGTAAAAATAAAGTGCACAGCAGGAAGTTTTTGGATTCTCCCGTTTTGTCCCTCAAATCTTCCTTTCTGTCGTTCAATTCAGCAGTTGCAGATAATTGTTAAACCACCATTCATTTATGCAGAATGGAGTTTATATTGAAGCCGGGTTTTTGAAATTATTGTATGTGATAAATACGGTCACGTGCAATTAAAATAATTAGTGATCAATAAAACAGACGTCGTTTTTCAAGAAAAATTTAGCACCATTGCATTACACTCAGGAGGGCCCGGGTTCGTTCGCAGCATACAGACCTGCAATTCTGACTGTGATTCTTCGTGATTTACCTCAGTGTCTCCAATCAAAATATGGGACAGTGCCTTGAAATAGTTCACAGACGCTTCCTTTCACTTCATAATCCAAGCATTAGAGATTTGAGGTTCTCATGGAGGTGAAAAGTCTAATGTGGTCTTCTGTGTTGTGACGTCGTGTTGTCTTGTAGGTAGTTGCCATCGTTTCGGAGGAACGTACCCTCGCTGAAGATGAATGCGATATTTTCCTCCGAAACGCTGTCATCAACCGAAAAGACAGCACAACGTCGCAACACAGATGACCGCAACTGGAATTCAAGTATCAGATGTTGTATTTCTCTTATTTACGCTGCAAGTAACTTAGATTACAAAGCATCAAATTATACTGTTTAATCAGAAAGGAGGGCCTGAGAAAGCCACGACGGGCTCAGTCAGTGATCCCTTCTTCGAGCCTAGATTTAAACCAGAAACTTCCGGAATACGAAGCAGGAGACTCTGTAGAACCTATTCGACTAAAATAGCTTAGTTAAATAATCCAATAATCAGCCATCTTTTTTATCATATATGCCTTGTATTCGGGATTTTTACACAGATCAGGAAGGCTGAAGAATGTATTGTGATTTTACCCGTCATTCACACGAGTGTGTTTGAAACGGTCTGTAGTCGCATTTCAATTGCAGTGATTCGTAAAAAAAAAGTAATGAAATAAAATCATGAAAGGAGATGAGAAATAGGTATTATGCCGTCTGGAGAAAGAAGCATCTATCTTCCAATAGGATTGCAACCTGCAGCCCGTAATTTAAGAAGAAAGATTGCCAGCGTCTATGCTCTTTAACGAGAACACCGAGAAAAGATGATTAGGTTAAAAACACTTAACCACAGTCTGATCCATATACCGTGTGAAACACGAAGCTATAAAATGTCGGGAATATGCATCACAGTCGTAGATATTAATCCAGGACCACTGTAGTTCACATACTGAACTCTGCTAATCACTCTGTACACGCCTTGAAGCTAGAGGATCATATTCAAGGAACAATCTAACAGGTTGAGAATTACTGTACCATATGACAAATTCTGTCGCCCCTACCGAGCTAGCCTACTAACTTCGTCGGTCTCACTCAGCTTGGCCTCGGCTCGCTGGGCCCCTAGCAATCCTGCAGTACAGTTTGAGCAGAACTATTGCAACAATTTGGCTACGACGCAGAGCTTGAGAGGAACACAATACAACTGCGATTCCTTATGATACAAATGCAAAGCTGCCTCTACCCTAAGCATCATGCCGTGAAAACGTATGGCTGAGGTGATGAAGGTGAATAGTTACCTCACACTCCTACCGCTTTACCTCCGGGGATGGCGTTCCAGGGCCTCACTCTCTGGATGGATGCTGGTTGGGCCCCAGAGTGGATGCAGTAACGAAGAGAAAAATCACTGCTCCTACTGGGAGTCGAAGTCTGATCGTCCAAGCCCCAGCCACTTATTTCAGTATCAGTAACAATTGTTATTCGATTTAAAGTACAGCAGAGTTGACAATGATAATGACAATAACTCAATTCAGTTCTTAAATTCAAGTCTTTATTTTAATGTGCTAGCCCACAGATACAACAGGTTACAGAATCAACACAATAAGATAAATTAAAAACAAAAACAGAAACTAAGAATAATTGAACACAAAATTAAATTAGCAATAGCATTGGTATAGGCTTGAGCACAAATCTCCTCCCATTTTAAAGAATACAAATGTAGCGGTTTAAAGAGAATTGAAGTTGTCCCACTATACGCCATGCAGGCGCTTGGGAGGAGTGGAAGTATAGCTCCTACTCTTTCTTGACCTCGGAGCTTACAAAACATAAATAATGTGTCTCTGTGTGTGCGCATGCTTGTCTTGGCGTTATAGCTCAACTTGAACCTTGGTATTATTCTAGAATATTTCTGCCAGATTTTGAGTCCTCTTTCCGACACTTGGTAGGACTCCTTTGACGGAGGTCCTTACTTATCAAGGCCTCTACCTATACAGGATAATGCAACATATAAGGAAGAGACAAACAACCATACCGCGAGTGGGATTCGAACCCTCTAACACTCAGTCTCTCTGTTCGAGTGGACAAGCCCCACGTCATACAACGCGGCCGCTGTGATCGGTAGACATAAACAATGCATTCTGAATCAAAGTGGGTACTACGTTGACTGATCCATTAACACAGGCGTTTTGCAGTCATAAAGTTAAACCTGAGGGAAAGGAAATATTTCAGTAGTTTTGCGAACAGAGCACCAACCAATGATAACAACATTTAATATCTTAAAACAGAACATCATGAATTGTATGATTTAATGTGAATTAATTTGTTTGCCACTGATGATGACCTCTTGAGGTCGAAACGCGTTTGACACTAAGTGTCTTTTCAAAGTGTAAACAGTTTTTGTTTGTATGCATGATTTTATATGCATCACAAGACTAAGATTCAAGATCACAAAAAATCGTTGTCCATATTTTAATTATATTTTCACGTTTTAAAGTAAGTCGTATTACCACTGGGTTGTAAAGAGTTTACTCACGTAAAGTTACGTATTGTGGTGCACGAAATGACACCACTTACACAAAAATTCCAGAAGATTCATTTGCTGAGAAGGTAGAGTATATACACAAAAAATAAATAGATCCCGAAGTTAATCTTACTTGCCTACTGAAAACAAACAAAGAGTTGAATACAGAATATGGAACATGAACGAGGCGTATGTCTAATCAGAAATATATCAGTTGATAATGACATTTGTCTTAATGTTTTATACATAGTTGCATATTTTAAGTAATTCAGTACATACAAGCACACATGTTTTAAATGTTATAATGCATTAACAATCGGGCCTTAATCAGTTTTAGTAACTGAAGAAAATGTATGAATATACACTTCAAAATATACTCAACAAAATTTAGTTGAAGCCTGACAGTAAAATCAATACTTCCTAAGGGGACACCAAACACTACGCTGCCAAGATGGCCATCCCTAAGTTCGTGTTCACTGATGTACATTATCGGTCTACTTATTGTTTTGCTTATCACTAAAACAATTGCGTTCATATCCTTCTGTGACTTCCGCAGACAAGTACTCACACTTTTATAGCTGTGTAATTTTTAAAGGATGCTGTCTCTGTCTTTTAATTTATACACACAATTTGTGAGTCGTATACCTCGACTGTAAGAAGCAGACATATTTGTTGGGAGTTGAATACTTGGCAGGAATTCCCCACTGCATCCAGAACACCATAGGACCGACATAAATGCATTGTATGAAGGTAAATAAGGTCAGAGAGTGAATCAGGTCACTGACATGTTTATTGTAATCGTTCCACGCGATTATTATTATTATTATTATTATTATTGTTATTATCTGTAATTGGCCTTCTGGCTGTTGATACAGCACACTAATAATAACTAATTAAATTATTATTTGAATTATTACTATTGTTTAATGAATGTGCCGTAGGTAAAAAAGTAGAATGAATCAAGTCATGTAGATAGAATTTTGCTATCAAAAGTCTTTTTGAATGAATCAGATCGCCGCGAAGGTACGGCAACTTCTCTGTCTCTAATGTTAAGCACATAGCCTGAACAGAATTTCGTAGGCGGTTGTAGACGGCTTAATAGCCAGGCTGGGTCCAGCTCCTTCACCGAATACATATAATAGTAACAGAATGACAGATACATTATGAAATTCAGTGACGTATTTCGGTTTGTTCTATGCATGTATCGCTAATACTGTCTCGTCTGTGCCCGGCTACTTCTGTTATTCTTACGTCACTGTCTTGAATCGAAACTAAAGCAATTTAGGTAGCATTGCTCTATTATTGTTGCGCTGGGTGAAACTGCTTCTGTGGAGAAATGGGCCACTAATGGGTCCACTCGTAAACCCTCAGTTCTGCAACTATCGACTACAAGTTTCTGAAGTTTATCTGACTCTTAATACCCACTTATGTTTAATGACAGCTAATTTTAAAATGGAAACTTCTTCTTGTGCGATGCAGTATAAACAAGTAAAATCTAACTGCACATATTTACATTAATTTAATCTAATTTAAATATTTTTATAAACACAAAGGAAACTAATTTCGGAGGTCATGCAGTTAATACACATTATCTTAGACCGGTCGCTCGCTGGAGCCAGAGGTTCGATTTTATCTCTGAGAATATTGTTTAAGCTTCTCCGTGTAGTTTAACCATACAAAGCACAACGTGGACATTATATGTCATTCTTGTTTTAACACAAATAGCTCTGAACTTTCCGCACAAATTATATTTGTGTATTTGGTATAATTTTCAGAATAAACAGCGACTATTTCCTTAAATGAAACCTGGCAGAGAGCTCTTTGAAGCTGCAGCTTGTCTAATAATATTTAGGAATTCTGTCCGTACCTAAGAAAAAACAGCACTTCGCCATCACAAAAAACAAGGTTAATGTTATTCAAGGAAATAATGGCCGTTTGCACTGAGAATCATACGTAACCCATCAATACAAAAGCCAGAGTTACTGATTGTTAAAGCAGGCGGTGTATATAGTTCCCACTGGGCTTCACACAGTCAAAATCGCTTTTTCCGTCTGTCCGTTTGTCGGCAAGTATAAAACAACTCGAAAATAGATAAAGGGATTTTGATTAAAATTCTTATTGGATAATTTTACAAAAAAAAAATTAAATTTTCATTTAGACCGGACAATTTTAACAGCCACCTTCTACTTTATTAATCCTATCTCAGCATTACAGAAGGCAACGTTTGCACTCTGTTAGTAAAATAATCTTCAAAAGACGATTTGTACCTAATGCGTTTGCCTACAGCTGCGCAGCGACGTCCATTTTAGCTGCAGTCGATACGTTTGGCGATCAAATTCGACCGAACAGCCAAACTCTTTATTGCTTTGACGGTGATGAGGATAAAGATGATAGATAGAAGGCCGAAGAAGATGAAAAGATTATATAAGCCTAAGGAATTATTTTCCTTTTGGACTATTTATTTTAAGCACACGACTCTGTCAAGCAAATAAATGATTCAATATAATGAGACAACATTAAACGTATCATCACTAGAATGACGCATATCAGGGTTCCGAAGAACTAAACAGTGTAGGTTTGAAGCCCCTCGTATATTATTAACAGATGTCTTTATAACATAAATATACCACGCAAAGTTCATTACCTTACTAAAATATTTCGAGCCGTCGTCTTACTGTTATTTTATATTTTTATAAAAAAAGGTCTTCATAGAAGTTAGATCTTCATAATTTCCTAAGATCAAGCATCGTACGAAACCACAATACCCTATGTTGAATGGCATAATGTTGCTTGACAAGTTCGCACAGACTCCATGTTGTTAATATCGACGATTGACAGTTAAAATGTGCGTAGGTGGGAAATTCTCTAGTGGCACAGAAGGCTCCTTTACATACTAAGTTTAATGAAAATCGGTCAGTTAGTGTCAAATATTGATAATTTGGGTGGAAGGGGCCGGACCGTCTAGGACGAAAGATACACCTGGTACTACCGGCTGGATGTAGTCCTAAAAATATAAGTGCCAAGGCGGTCTAGAACGCAGTTCTAAGTTGAAAAAAGTGGGCCTAAATCATAATAAAAGAGAGGATTTATCGCTAAACACAATAAGAAGCTCACGAAATGCACTCAGGCCTAGCTACTTAAAGGGGATGGCACTTTCTCCTCAAACCAAGAGGTCAGAATTAAACAAACTACAAGTTCCATACTTCGTACTATGTTTGATAGTACTGTTTTCAAAATAAGTACCAGGACGTTCACAGACACTCAGAAAGCAGCAATCAAGGCTCCGCCCTGAACCGCACTGACTCGACTCTAACCCTGTTTTTAACAAAAATTCAAGATACAACAATTTCTGAGTTGCAACTACAAAATATCTCGCGCGATCACGACGTAATCATTTTCTATTACCGTACATCCTCGATTTTAAGACGCACCCTTAATCTACTGGTAGGTTATCTATATCGATTCTTAGATGCCATCAAACGTAAGACGACCCTGATTTCAGAAGTTTTGAAATGTGAAGAAAGCGCGTCTTAAAATCGGGTAAATACGGTATCAGGTGCTCTTCACCGAATGGACCCGTACATATCTGTCTGTCTGTCTACAGCGTCTTTCCGCCGTCACGTGGGGGTTTACTCTCCCATGCATTCCTGCTCCTCCCCACCCCTCTCCTCACGGCTTTCACAATCCACACCCTTGGCATTGCTGCAATTGGACAGCCCTGGACTTCCACCGCCACAACTTAAGCCACCCCAGGAACTGCCCTCAAAGGGGCTAGGACACTTATAGGGCCTGCACACCACGGGGAAACCCTCGGTCTTTTCCACGTAGGTATGCTCAGAATCCGGCATGCCACCCACCGAGGTTTTACAAACCCAGGCCATTCCCCAGCATGCATTTTCAGTGTGGCCAAAAACCCTGCGCTTACTGTTCTAGTGGCTTTGGTCCCGGGTTTCCTTTCCCGTACCCTGCCCATTCGATAATTAAAAATTCATATCTTTGACCTCGCTCGGTTTACGCACACCCGGAATACCACCATTAGGATTTAGACCAACCCCTGGACGGGCGAAAAGAACACGTCTGGAATGTTAGCGTACTCGAAAGAGTACATTTTTCTAATCTTATATGATCCTAACCTTGTTCTAATAACAGTCTTACATACTTCACAATATCACTACACAAAACTTCAGGATCCTACTTTGAATTGCGTCACTGTTATTATCATCTAACAGGTTTACACGAGCGCCATATCGGTATTGCTGATGACAGTTGCCAGTCAATCTTTATTATCGATATTCACAGTTGAACCATGGACACAGACAAACGCGTAGATGGACAACAGGTTTCCGAAACACTTTGGAAACTCTGAAAAGGTCGTGGAATTAGACTATTAATTTTTCCACAATGTTTAACCAACTCTATAATACAGAAACATCGTTGAAATGTTATATGCGGAGACCAAGAAATCCCTACTTTTATAAAGCCCTTAGGTTCATCACCGTGTTATAAAGCACATGGATTAAATATATTTTACCAGTTACAATAAAACCTGCAACAGGGAAAGTCTTCCATTATCTGTGCGCTGTTTTATGAACCCATATGTTTAAGAACGATGTTAACGAGCCAGGTGAAGTTTCTAAAGGTTAGAGCCTACCCTCTTAGTCTATGCCTGGAGACCCCTCGAAGGGTAGTACAAAGCAACATGCTATCATCTTCAAAGGAAAAAAGAAATCATCTCACTAGTGGGTGGCTTAGAAGGTTGAACTTTCAACCAGTTCCAAGCATTATGAATGACAGATTATAAACAAGACTGAACGCGTGAGAGATGCACGATTCGAAAGGCAATATCGCCAATTCCCATTTCGTGCACATTCAGCTGTGAACCTGTCTCCGTGGGAGAATCATCGGCTTGTCACGTAAGGTAAAGATTCGTTGTAACGTAAAGATACTTCAAGTGACATCTCTCCGCAATTCAACAAACTTCATTCCTGGTCGATACATAAATGCTTCGATCTGTATTATCTACAGAACATGGCTACGATCATTGGTCGAATGCAGTTACACGCAGTTCAACTATCATTTTTAGAGTACTCGACTATATTCGATTACATAGTAGAAAACAGCTGCGATGTGAAAATTTCTTTCATTATCGGAATGGGTCAGGGGTGCCAATTTCGGACCCTCAGTCACCCTTCCTATTGCAATTGTATTGTAACAAAAATAAAATGCTGCTGTTGTACATTATTTTTATAGTCCTCAAATTTTAGTGGCTTGGCAGCACGTTCTTTGCCATACTGGATCATTCACCACTGGCTACTAGCTTTTATACCTATCACAACAAAAAGCCATTTTATAAACATTTTCAACTAACAGTTGCAAAAATGTGCCTGTTCGCTATGCCATGTAAAAATTCAAGAATAACTGAACAGAGTTTAATAAAATTTTATATTGGATAGTTTTACTATAATTGTTGATGTATTCCAGTTTTAGTTTAATTTGGATAAAATAACTAGCACTTCACATGTAGAACTCACACACATTTCTGCATGTGGAGAATCCCCAGGCATCCTTGGTTACTATCACTGTTATCTTGGGGAATCCCTAGCCACCCATACATCCAAATTATGGGATTCCTCTGTGATGACACACACCACCACCAGTCAGACAGGCACCTGACACAAAACAGCCATACTACATGTTTCCAGCAAAATGGTGTCACATCTCACACTGCAAGATAACTGTCTTATGGGTTGCTGCACAATGTAGTATGGTAGAAGTTTTACTGGTAGCAAGAACCCCTGAAATAGCAGCAAACTTCTACCAGAATACATGGCACAACAACTAACTAGACAGTCATCATCAGTATCGTATATGTCTTCAGTTATTTTTTAGGGTGTATCCAATACATCACTATTTCAGACGCGGGCCATCACTTTGAATGAAGTTGTGGAAAGAATCAGAAAAAGTGATTAAGGCTTTACCACAAAGGGTCTTAAAATGTGCAACAATTTCTTAAAAGTGCATTACTGTGGAAAAGGGCCACTTACTTACTGCATGCTATTTTCCACATACACACACACTTTATGGCCCACTATAAAGCAGCCAGAAATATGAAATTAATTTATATAGAACAAAATTATACTAAAAGCATATACTTAAGGTCAAAGCCACCTAAGTTGTAGGCTGGTCAGCATTCTCAAACTTTATTCAAACAGTGCCATGCAGAACATGGAATCATGAAAAATTAGATATTTCAAAATCCTCCACTTGTAAGAATCTGGTAATGTGAAAACTTAAGAGTATAAAAGAAGAGAGGAATTTGGTTCATTTGGACACAAGATGCCTTAGGTAAACTACTGCTGCATGTCCAGAGTTGCTCTAGATGTACAGATCACAGCACCTTCTTACTCAAACCACTAAATTCTGAGACCCAAGTTTCTGGCACAAAAAAATCAAGAATCCTCTCACTCACACTTCACTTCAGAAGTTTTGATGTTGCATAGGAGGGGAAGTGATAATGAAAGAGACAGGTACTACAAGAAACATTAAATAAAATGAAACACTTGCGAAACTTCTGGAAAGAGCTGAACTGCCTGAAAGTTATATGTGGCAAATTCTTTGGATAAGGCAATAGACAAGATCTGTTATATGACGTCATTTAAATAGGAACTTCTTAATATGGTTTTACTACAACAGCATAGGCCATATAACGGTGAACAGACTAAACTCCAGAGTATTAACTTAATGAAATGTATACTGAAAGGGATCCAAATTGTAAAGAAAATATTTTGTGATTATTTTTGAACTGGTTTTACTACATTGCCCTTAATTTTTCAATTAATAACAAACACAATTAAACCCTTAAGAATGTGGCTGTATTGAAAAATATGAAAAACACACTCAAATAATATAGAGACCAACAGGCAGCAAAGGTGTACCTCCAATAAAATTCTAGGTTTTCATGTATATACTCACAGAAAAGGTAAACAAATACTTGCATCTCTATAAGATGCCAAAATGCTTTATCACAACCTTCAAATCCAGAAATGATTTTCAAAAGTGTAGAAGTATATAATCTTGACTAGATTTTATATGGTTCTGGAAAGTTACTGGATACAGCAAAGTTCTGAAATTACAGGAGAAATCATTCATTAATATCTTGGGGTTTCAAGTTCTGCAACTTAACCTTCTATAAATATGATAAAACTGACTTCCTCTTCAATATTATTCAAATAAAACTATACTTCTGGAGGTCAAGTGTATACACCCCCCTTTTCTTAGGAATGTAGCAGTACAATTAATTATGGCTCCAGAACTGAAATCATCATAATTTTAAAATCACTTAAATTACAGTAATAAATCTGTATGATTAAAGATATGTCCAGTTTAATCTATATGAACTATACAACTGTAAAATTTTCATAGTGGCATTCTACATAAATTTTTACATGCAGCAGTATATGTCCATAACAACAAAAATCTACACACTGACTGGCAAATTTTCTTGATGCATAATACTGTACAACTTTGAACAAAATGGTCATGGAAAGATATAGGGACAATAAGTTTAAAAAAAAATTGAATAATTTGAAGATTTACCAATTTGATATACCAATGTTCTAGTTCATATCAAACAGATCTAGTCCAATAACTGAAACTGAGATAACAATGATAAAGACCGAATGCATAATATATATTATTATTGTTTATTTCGAGGGGATATACAAAAAACAACTGAGGACTTTCAAGAAAGGGTGGCAAGGGGGGATGAAAATCAAAGACTTCTTTGTCTCTGTATTTCATAAGATAACTAAGAATTTCCTTTAGCAAGAAGCTGTAACTTTATGTGTCATGAAATGAAAAGTTTATTTTCATTGACACACTAAAAATATTAAATATTAAAGCAAAAAAGCCTGATTGCTTAGCAAGTCATCTCATTTACAGCATGGAAAGGTTTAAAAGTCCTGGAGCTTGTTTAAGGTTGTATTTAAGTTGGATTATTTAAATAAATACAATTCTGTCTGATTAACTATGTTGTGGATATTCTATTCCTGACTTCATGTTGCCTGTTAATTCAGATGGTTATAAAGAACTGAAATGTAATAACTCACATATTAGAACATAATTTTGTGCTTAAAGACTGACAAACACATTTATTTCTGCCTTCTCCAAATGTACACAGAAGCTCCTACCTTTGTTTTCTGGAATACTGGCATCATCCAAATCTAAAACACATAGCAGTGCTTTTGTACTTTCAGCTTGTTTCATCCAGAGATGAATCTGGCTGTAAAGAAGATCACGTCTGTGACCTTTTGGTTCATTGCTTAGCAAAGGTATCAAGATACCAAGACATGACTGAAATTTGTCCAGGGCTTTCTGATAATGACCCTCTGCTACATACTGTTCTGCGGAAGAGGCAATTTCTAGTGCTGCTATCATTGCAGGAGTCCCAGTACATAAATGACCTACAGAAAATATAATGAAGTCAGTACAAAAAAACAACTGTTCAAGTAATTTAGCAGGAATTAAAAAGATACCGAAATGTTCAGTGAGCTGATCATCAGCCATTACCACAAAACTTGAATGCAAATGGGTTTTTACCAGGTGGCAGTGGTGCTACAATAAGACACAACAAAAAAATGAGACAGGAAAAAAGACAACAAAACAATGAGACAGAAAAAAGAATTGACAGTGGAACCACGGCATGGCAATGTATTATACTTGACTATGCTTAACAGTACTTTCATATTTCTATAGAATTTAGTGGATGGTGCTTTACTGGGGAATTCCCTTTGAAATTACACACAGAATTTCCGTTCTAAGACTGTCATACGTGCAATGCAAGGGGGGTGGAACACAGAGCAGTGATATACAAGGATTTGACTATATATCACTTAAATTTTTGTGCTAAAGTATCAGAACTTTTACATACACAATTCAGTAAAATCTATTGTTCCCATTTTCTGGTAACTTTGTAGCTGTTCTCCCACTCCAGGTTCTTCCTTAGCATACACTATCCTCTTAAGGTCCTCTGCACGTCTGATGTACTCATTCACTTTACTGCGCATTGCTGCCTTCTTATTGACATCCACTTCAGCTAAATAAACAAAAAGAACTTCATTAATATATTACTGAATTTCACATGCCTATAACCAATAGGAATGACAGTCACAACTCAGCATTACATTCAAAAATAAATTAACAGCAGATTAAATTTGTGGAATGTTTGTTACAATGCAGTCCAGGATGTATATCTTGCAGACTTTGTGGAAAACACTCAAATCATATAACACGTAGCATTTTTTATTTTTGTACAGCTTTTCTTCTGTAACAGTGTATTTTGCAGGAAAGGTAGTAAAAGCATGAAAGAAATACTCGTATACCAGAAAGGAGGGAAAGATATAAAAGTATAAAAGGAATAAGGGGAAAATAAAGGAATGAGAATAAGGGATAAAAATACAAAATAAATCACTTTCCACTAAATAAAAATGGGAATTTTATACTAGTCATAAAATAAAACCTACCATTAATTAACGGAATGAAGTATCGTAATGAATCACAATAGAGATTAAATGCTGCCACAAAATTTTTCTCTGTATCATGTTTGACAGCATTACATACTAAATCAACAGCTTTATGATATGATTCAGCTGTTGGCATGTGCTCCAAATCCAAGAAACTATGCTGAAAAAATGCTTCATAATCTATTCTTTTGTCTGGATCATGCTGTAACAGAGACATCAGAAGATCTCTGCAAGCTGATGATATTTTTGATCCAAGAGGAACCTGTTAAGAAAAGCCAGTTTCAAATGATTAATTCAGAGTGCAACAGCACATCAGTTAAACATCTCTCTCAAATCCTAACCAGGAAACAGCACTGTTTCACATCTTTTAATAAATGTTAAACCTATATCACAATAAAATAACACAACCCAATGGTAAGAATAAACAATCAATGTATTTTAAATAACAACATTCTATGAATGGCAATTTCACAATTCACAAGCTTTAAAACCTTACATGAAACAAGTTAAGGTTGCAGTTCATAAGGTAATACCTCCTTACTTTCATGAAATTTACTCTGAAATAAAAGAAAGGTGTTGCCAGTATAAAGTGTGTGCAATATGTACTATAGAGTAAAATAAAACAATATAACATATATAGTACAAGAGATACTGTATCTCTAACCCACTGTTCTTATCTTTGAAACAATATAATTAATTATTAATTCCACATTAAAGATAAAAAATGATATCACTGATTCATGAATAAGCTAAATAAAAAGTGAACAGTATACAGCAAATCAGGGGATCTCAACACAGCACTTCTGACATGTTTTGTGTAGCCTGCATTCATTCTTGATAATACTTTGTCACCTGCAATATTAAAATAGTTACCTGATATCAAAAAATACACTTGAATAATGATGTTAGTATTTAGTAGTACCTATTGAGCAAATGTTTGGCTTAATGAAGAATGATACATTAAGAAATAGAATGTAGTCTTACTGACAGACACTGGGAGGAATTCATGTGAATCACATCAAAAATTAAACCTGATATTGAAAGATTATTGAAGCAAAAGCAGTATAAAATATCTCATGAACTACTGATTCCAATAAGCATAATTATTTTGTAATGAGTCAGGGTAGCTCAATCAATACAGTGTATGACTATATACTGAATGACTAGTGCTCAATGCCCAGCAAGGACAAAGGATTTTTATTCTAGCCTCTGTGTCCAGATTGGCCCTGGGGATCACACAGCCTCCTGTCTAATGGGTATTAAAATATATAATAAAATACAGGTCAATACACAAAACTATATTTGGGTGTTAAAATTTAAAATTTAAATGTTAAAATTTTAAATTTTAAATTAGCGCTATTCATCACTATAAGGATGTTACATTTGCGCGCTTACATGTAACATCCTTATAGTGATGAATAGCGCTAATTTAAAATTTAAAATTTTAACATTTAAATTTTAAATTTTAACACCCAAATATAGTTTTGTGTATTGACCTGTATTTTATTATATATTTTAATCCAAAACACAAACATGACGCATGAAAACCTTAAACTAATGGGTATTGTAGGTCCTTCCTCCAGGGATAAAGTGCAGCCAAAGTGTGATGCTGATCACTCACCCCCATCTAGTGCCACGATCAAGAATGAGTAGGAGTTATACACCTCTCCCCTCAAGTGCCTCTATGGCATGCAGCAGAATGGTTTTACTTCATGACCATGCTTTATAATTCTTTTTTTGCTGTTTAACAATGCTCAGACTATACAGTATTGAATAAGAGGTTGATAGTAAATGATGAATTGGAAAGGATGTGGAAGGAAGCAGTCACTTGACAACAATGCTTGGTACCATGCTTTATAATCAATAACACATACAATGTAGGTAACCACAGGATAAAACAAAATCAAACAAATGACATAGCACAATTACAACCTATTCTGAACATCTAAATTCCTGAAAACTTCCCAACATGCACTATGTGTGCACTCCTTCATATGAAAAATTACCTGAATGGCCATTTGTGATTTAATCTTCTCAGCCAACTCTTTGAAGTTGTTTGACGAATATGGAGCTCTTCCAAAAAGGCATTCATACATAATTACTCCAACTGACCAGAGATCAACTCGAGCATCATACTTGTGCTTAAGTAAAATTTCAGGTGCCATATAAAGTGGAGACCCTCTCAAGGAGCTATTCTGGTCATCAGAAGACAAGTACTGGGCAAATCCAAAATCTATAATGCACATGGAATGGAACCTCCATCTTAGAAATACTGAATTTGTAACCATTTATTGAAGAACCACATAAAGACATTGCTTAAACTCTTTGCTGTACCATTTAATTTCACTGCATCTTAATTCCATCAAACATTACATGTACTACAGGAACTACATATATACTTACCAGCCAACTTTAGTGTCAGAGTTGGTTGAGAAGTAAGCAGTAAGTTTTGTGGTTTAAGATCCATATGGCACACACTATGAGATCTGAGAAACTTTAAAGCTAAGGCAAGTTGTTGCAGGAACTTCCTGCATATTGTTTCAGGTAACTTTCGTCGTTTGCGTATGAAACATGACAGATCCCCATGTTGACAATATTCCATTATGATAAAAATATATCTGAAAACATTGGAGAAAGAAATGTTCAGAACCACTATTATAATTCCTCACTACATAAATAGTGTGTAAAACAGCAATACTTATACTTATCATATGTATAAAACCATGTAGTATTTGTAAAATAGGAACTGAAGTTATCCTCATAAAAGCAACCTGATATGAATCTATAGCTGAAAACAATTCAGCAAGGTTACAAAAGCCTGTTGCCAACCAATTAGGAATCACTAAATTCATGTATACTGAAGTTGAATTTTCATTACCTTTAAGCTAATTGTTTTGTCAGAAATAATGTGAAGGACTACGTATTACAGCATGAATACAAGAATAAATAGTAGTACAACATGTTATTATGTATTATAGTGTGTGAGAAAGAATCATCAGCACAAAACACTCTCCTAAAGACACTATATTTAATTCACAATACTTCTGGTGACTTGTTTCATTGGACTTTAACTGACCGTAACCTTGGTGAATGCTCTTTCCTGTCCAATTTGGTAATATTTTATATAATCCAGCATAAAATACAAACCTTTCATCCCACTGGAAATCTTTCATCTCCACTATGTATTCATGTTTTAACAGTTTAAGTAGTGTGATTTCTGTTATAATGTTATCAACAGCTGCTCCTGATAGTTGCTTTTTTTCCACACACTTCACAGCAACTACCTCTCTTGGACCATTCTGTTAGAAAAAAACAAAATTTGCCTTAGTGCCATTCTTCCCTAGTGCTTACTATCCGAAAAACAAAAAACATCTTTGCCAAGAATCGAACGAAGAAAACATTTTTCTCTCACCCACGGATGGACTCAACAGCGCCCGGGCAAGTATACTAAAACTGGACGTTATTTTTAAATAAGGGCAAATGAGATGTAAAACTTTCTTCACAGCTCTTTTCATTACTTTTAATTTATTTCCTTCTTATAGAGAAAATATTTAATATTAATTTATGCTTTTTAGAGTTAGGATGGAATGTAACCAAATTTCTCTTTGTAAATAAATAATAAATAAAACAACATAGGAATGACCAATCCCCTCAGGGGCTTGAGACAGGGTGATGCCCTAGCAGGTATGCTATTTAAAGGTTAATCTAGCACTGGAAAAAGCAATAAGAAACTCTGGAATAGAAAAAAGAGGAACAATATATCGGAAGTCTGTACAAATACTGGCATATGCAGATGATCTAGACATCATTGGTAGAACAGTCAGAGCTGCTGAAGAAGCATTTGTGAAGCTAGAAAATGCAGCCAATGAAATGGGCTTTGCTATTAATGAAAGTAAGACAAATGTTACCATGGACAAAAAAACAATTAAGATCCAGGCACCTCACCCTTAAGACAAAATGCATACTATACAAGACACTTCTACGACCTGTGTTGCTCTATGGGAGTGAAAGCTGGGCCCTAACAAAGGGACATGAGAACAAATTAAGAGTATTCGAAAGGAAAATCTTAAGGAAAATATATGGTCCAAAGAATGAAGAGGGAAACTGGCAAATCAGATATAATGATGAATTATACCATTTATATAATGAGCCTGATGTAATTAAAGTACTAAAGACAGGAAGACTAAGGTGGCTGGGACACCTGTACAGAGCCAGTGAAGCACACCCAAGCAAGAAAGTAACATTTACCAATATAGAAGGAACAAGAAAGAGAGGGAGACCCCCCATCAGGTGGCTTGATAGTGTAGATTCTACACTATCAAGCCACCTGAGCTTTCAGATCTTGTTCTACACTGTAGAACAAGATCTGAAAGCTCTCGGAGTCCAGGGATGGAAAAGGAAAGCCGTAAATAGGGACCAATGGAAGCATTGTTGGGGCAGTCAAGGCCTGCAATAGGCTGTAGAACCTGTGATGATGATGATGATGATGATGTTGTTTCTTTTATACATAAATGATTTACCCAGTATAATAACTAAACTTGCTACACCTATAATTTTTGCTGATGATACTAGCATCCTATTTTCTCATTCTAATACAAACGACTTTAACAAACACATTCATGCAACATTTGAAAATATAAATAGATGGTTTAGAATGAACAGATTATCACTAAACTTTAATAAGACACATTATATTAATTTTAAAATTAAGAGAAAAATGTCAGATACTGTCACAATAAGTTATAATAATAAATTCATTAATAATATCTTCTGTACTAAATTCTTGGGAATTATGATTGATGGTGCATTAACTTGGAAGAATCATATTGATCTACTTATTAAAAAATTGAGCAAGGCTTGTTATGTAATTAGAAATATGAAACCATATATGTCTATTTCAGTACTAAAGACAATTTATTATGCTTTTTTTCATTCCTTAATGAGCTATGGCATCATTTTCTGGGGAAATTCATCTCGTAGTTACACTATTTTTCTCCATCAGAAAAAGGCAATTAGAACAATGATGGGATGTGGCAATAGAGTATCGTGTAGAAATATATTCAAAGAATTAGATATCTTACCGTTGGCATCACAATATATATTTTCTTTATCATTGTTTGTATTACAAAACAAAACTCTTTTTCCATCAAACATTGACTCTCATACTATTGATACTAGACAGAGACAAAATTTGTATCTACCCCAAGTCAATTTAACTATCTATCAGAAAGGAGTTCACTATGCGGGTATAAAGATATTTAATAAATTACCCATAGAGGTTAAGAATACCTCAAATAATCTTAAAAAGTTCAAGGTTGCATTAAGGCATTTTTTAATTACTCACTTGTTTTACACTGTGGATGAGTACTTAATTGGATAACTATTGTAATAAAAATACTAATTATATTGTCTTGAATTTAGTACGCTGCTTGTCTAGATGTAATTCTTTAATGTATGTATTTTATGCTTTTATACTTGAGTTTGTGACGTGTTCTATATCCACTATTGGATTTCTGGAACTTGTAAATAAAAAAAAAAAAGACCAATTTTAACTGCAGAGTACTGTATCCTATTTACTAGAACAGAAAATTCCTTGGAGACAGAACAGTCTATAACAGGCTAAACCATGGAGATGATGATGAATAAGTAAACAAAATAATAAGAATGTGTAAATGGTCAGCTTTTATATGAACACTTGCGTGTACAACAATGTAATAAGAAGTATTGGAATTTCTAAGCCACATCTGCAACAATATTGGCTGAGCATGCCCTAAGCCTCATTTCTTATGCATGCAGTATAACAGACTGAATAAACCGTATTGCACTACATTCCTTTACTAATTGTTACATCATAATCGCACCAGTCAACAATACGCTTTCGTCAATGTGGAAAGAGCTGACTTGTGAATCGCTTGTAGGGGTGTGTTGTAGATGAGATACTTTTGTTTTCTTATAAGTCTTTCACAATAACCAAAGTACTTATCTTCCATCAATTACAAAGAAATTCTTGACACTATCCTTCACTCTCTCCATTTTATTTTGCCGGTGGACATCGAGGCCCCTTCCTTTTGAAGAAATAGTCAGGTAAGGGCATCCTATTTATTATTATTATTATTATTATTATTGCTTATAACATTTGTGAACTCTTGGAAGAGAATTAGGCTTCTCTTCTTTCTAACACAAATTTGCTGACACTTTATAAATACGTATTTTGTATGCGTACCTTCTTAAAACCTTTATAAACTGTAGCGTAACTACCCGAGCCTAACCTCTCGACTAACGTATAATCCCTAAGTTGTGGTACTGACATCTTGATACTTGTCTGAATAAAGTTTGTTTAATTCACACATTTTATCTTTGCCATTATTCAGCCAGCTGTGGCTACTACGTATAAAATTAAATTATTACTCATATTAAATCATTATTATCGTTGTCACTGACATACATCGGACTATCCGAACTCAAATGTTTTAACAGCTGAAGGGAATAAGATACCACAAATCACAAACAATAAGTGGTTGGAACACAAAAGTAAAAGGAATTTGATGAATAACTTCTAATATATGAATAACGCGAATCCATTCTCATATTTTGAGCACACAACGCCTTCAGACAAATTGAAAATTTCTCAAACATTTAAAATATAGAATCTTGTCACAGGCTGTCAATATTATACCCACGAGCCATTGCGTCTGGAGCTGACGTCATGTGCTAAACATCGTCAGAGGGACAGGGGACAGGTGCAGTAGTTTAATAGACGGTTGACCTTATCCAAAGCATTGAATTATTATATTTACTTATTAAAACTTAAGCGTTCTTCCGGTGGTGCCGGAGGGCGAGTTTGTCCAGTTGTTTCCAAATTATGGATTCAGAAGAGGAGACACTTTACGACGATGTTGACTCTGGGAACGAATCAAGCGGTGATGATGTTGATTTTGCAATGGAAGTTGAGACCAATAACCCAAGAGAAAGACAAACTGAAGTAGACGAATATCCATTTGAAGTTTTATCAACGGAAGAAATTGTCCAGCACATGGTAGATTCTATCAAAGAAGCAAATACTGTTGTGGAGGTAAGATAAAATTCAGTCTGTACAACCTACATATAGATCTTGTACAATTTTAAGGGTTAGAAAGAGGTAATTTGTCAAGGCCAATGAGATGAAGTTCTGAAACAGATATGACCCTTTATGTATGGAGAGTAATTATGCCACAAATTTCACGTACAGATTCCAGCCACCACAACACGAATTTTGTTGAGCCATTTTAAATGGGACAAAGAAAAGTTAATGGAAAGGTTTTATGATGGGGATCAAGATCAGCTGTTCTCCGAAGCACGAGTTATAAACCCCTTCAGGAAACCAACTGTAATTAATAGACCAAAAGTAAAGGTATGTACGATTTTAATATTTGACCAGGAGTGTGAACATGCAGTCAGTGTTAAATATCAAATGCTACACCAGTAACTATAAAGTAGCATCTTTTATTACAGCCACCAAGAAGAACATCAGCTACTGGTACTGAAGAATGTGAAATCTGTTTCATGGTTCTCCCATCATCTGTGAGTCAAATTATTTAATATGTAACAATATGTGGTCCACATTATGCTTCTAAAGAGAATAATTACTTCATTTCTTGATAAACATGAAACTAAATCAAGCTTGTGTATAGCAAGTTATAGCTGGTGATGCCGGCAATTTAGTGTGTGAGACTAATGAATGTTTTATGAACTTTGTGTATTTTTTTCTCAAGATGATGACAGGGCTGGAATGTGGACACAGGTTCTGCACACAGTGTTGGGGTGAATATCTTACCACAAAGATTATGGAGGAAGGTGTAGGGCAAACTATAGCATGTGCTGCTCATGGGTGTGACATCTTAGTTGATGATGCAACTGTTATGCGTCTTGTCAGAGACTCCAAAGTGAAGCTCAAATACCAGCATCTTATTACAAATAGTTTTGTTGAGGTGAGTTAGAATTTATCTTAAATCTTACTTATATAATTTATGTCACTGTAAAGTGTCTCTGTACTTTAGAATAGCATTCTAAATTTTAAATGTAGCCCTTTCCTGGCTTAAGCACCTGATAGTACGTTACTTTAGGATTTGTGCTCCTGGCTTAAATGCCTGTTATTATTATCATACTACTAGTACTGCTACATTCTCAAATACAATTTTTCTGACTCTAAATGTTGAGATATTATTGTTATTTCCATCCCCTTGGATTGGCTACAGTATTGGTACTGACTGATGTGCAGATCACAGTTTGAGAAGTTCAGTTCTGGTGTATAACTTGAAACCATAAATAAATTACAGATTTTTAATAATACATGGAGGAATATTTCTAATAACTGTGATCCACCAATGAAGTAGATTTATCAGTTGAATTTTTTTTTCATATATGAAGTTACTTTCCTGCCTTTTTTATTTTGAAGATGTTTTGAATATTTTATGCCAGATTTGTATGTGTACTATCATATATATTTCATTAGAATGTGAGTTATATGTATGGAATAAATTTTAATTTGTGAGTAAATGATATAAACTGACATATATACACATAACAAAAAAAATTTGAATTAAGTGTGATATACATACTGTTCACTTTTTGAAAGTAGAATGTAGTAAATGGCCCCTTTCCACAGTGATGCACTCATGAAGGTGCCTTGTGAAATCACATTAGTATTCTCTACCACACCCTGTCAATGGGAAAATTACCCAAATTAAATTGAATACTGTCCTTTGTTGTGTACTGTCCACTATTTTTTTAATCCGTTTTGCTAGGGGAACACAACACGCATATAATGGAAGGTTTATGTCAAGCTACTGACTATGAGTAGAACAATTTTAATACAAATTTTCTTGACACTACATAACCTATAGAACCAAAAAGTCAAAAAAGGAAACAAACTTTTCATTGTCTTGTTGTTTTTATTACTTCAGCCTGCACTTGTGTTGGAAATCCCTTATGTATTTGAGAAGTTCTTCATTGACTTAGTTTTGTACTGAGTGCATCCATCTTTTATTTCTGCAAGTACATTTGCTTTTCATTTGCAGTGTAACAGGTTGTTAAGGTGGTGTCCATCTCCCGACTGCAATAATGCAATTAAAGTTCAGTATGTAGAAGCACGGCCAGTGATTTGTAAGTGCAATCATACATTTTGCTTTGCCTGTGGTGAAAACTGGCATGATCCAGTCAAATGTCATCTACTCAGGAAGTGGATCAAGAAATGTGACGATGACTCCGAGACTTCAAATTGGATAGCAGCTAATACAAAGGTTTGTAAAGTACAGATAAAGTTGGAGTTTTATATAAAGTATGTTTTCCCAGTAATTAATATGGAAATTAGTACAAAATTGAAGGAAAATTATTAGTTAAATGTTCAGGATTTTGGTTATTTGTGTAAATACAAATAAAAACAACATGAGCCGTGTTTTTTAGAATGTGCAAACAATGAAATGTTTATGGATCATTTGGTATAAATTATTTTGTAACTAACCTCTGATCTTAATACAGCATTGTTATTAATTTGTGTGTAATTATAATTAAGATAGTGTGCCACCTAATAAACTACATCAATTAATGATTTATTGCATTTTCAGGAGTGCCCAAAATGTAATGTGACTATTGAAAAAGATGGTGGTTGCAATCACATGGTATGCAAAAATCAGAATTGTAAGGCTGATTTTTGTTGGGTTTGTCTTGGTCCATGGGAACCACATGGCTCATCTTGGTAAGTAAATTGTTATAACTTGGTTTTAAAGTTTGGTCAGAAATCACCCACTCATGCCTATCAAAGTTAGTGACATAATGTCAATAGAAAGTTGTCTTGTGTACTTTTAAACCTACATGACATTCAAATTTTTGACGTAAATACATCTATATTTTAGGGTCAGTGTCATTCGGCAAAAAGTGGAACGAAAAAGTGTAACTTCATTGTTATGTTACCTAGGAAACGTCAAACTTCATTGTTATGTTACCTTGGAAACATCATCAGTTTACTCAGCATTGTTGTTACCTAGCAAACGTCATCTGTTTACTCGGCATTATTGTTACCTAGGAAACATAATCTGTTTACTCAGCATTGTTATTACCTAGGAAATGTCATCTGTTTACTCGGCATTATTGTTACCTAGGAAACGTAATCTGTTTACTTGGCATTGTTGTTACCTATAAAACATTACATTACCTTACCTTACATTACATTACTTTACGTTACATTCAGCTACTACAGACCCATTTCAAGCGTAACTAATTGAAGTTGAATAAGCAATGTCTTAATCAAACTTACCTCAATTGTAAAGCATGTATAAAGGAAATATTTAAAATAAAGCCAATATATAAACTTCCTTTCCGTATAGACGTATTTACGTCAAATTCTCCGGAACCGTGGTTCCACTACCACTTTTGTGTTTGGTTGTGTATTCCCCTGTTCAGAGACCATTCTTGTAAAATTTATATATTTATGCAAAGGGATAAGACTAGTTCTCATTTAGCCAAATATGTACAAAGTATATTAAAATAAAATTCTTCATCTTTAAAAATATATCTGATTTTACTTAATTTGCCTTGTAGGAATAAAATTATTGTATTCCAACCTGATACAATAGTATGATTTATCTTTGTATATTTATAACTGATGACTATATTGAATGTTCTTCAAATATCTAATACAGGTATAACTGTAATCGATACGATGAAGAGGAAGCCAAAGCAGCCAGGGATGCACAGGAAAGATCACGGGCTGCGCTTCAACGATATTTGTTCTACTGTAATCGGTACATGAATCACATGCAGTCCCTCAAGTTTGAAAACAAGTTGTATGCTTCTGTTAAAGAAAAGATGGAAGAAATGCAGCAACATAACATGTCATGGATTGAGGTAATTTACATTTTTCTACTATAGTTGCATATATACCTGTTATCTGACTTCTATCTATTTAGCTTTGTAGATGAAGCTAAAGGTATCAAGACTTTTTATGTATGAGCACCTTGGGGATGTGGATTATCTTAGAGATATTGTATTAAATTTTTTATATGGTGTAATGGTTCATCCAATATCTTTATCTAATGACCAAATTCATATTATGCACTTCAGTCTTGCACCGCGTTAGTAGTCAGGAACTGTGTTATAATTGAAATGATGTTGCAGTATTACAATAACATTTCAACTTGCAATAACCTTAGTGTACAGATGTTTATAATATAGCATATATTGGATCTGTCAGAAGTTATGTGGGTAAAATAAAATGTTCAGTTGAAATATTTATCGGTACTCTCCCAAACTAATTATACTTACACTTGTGCTTCTGGCTCTCACTCTCTGACCAAATCTTTAACATTAATTAACTTTTCACTTAGTTGTGTACCTCTGTATAACATTGTTCTAACACTATTTGAAAGTGTGCTGTTCATTTTTAAAGTATATTTTTGACTTTGTTCTAGTTTACATAAATCTTTTTATATCCGTAAAAAAGGTGCAGTTCCTCAAGAAAGCTGTTGACATTCTATGTCAGTGCCGGCAGACATTAATGTACACCTACGTCTTCGCATACTACTTACGAAAGAATAACCAGTCTGTAATATTTGAAGTAAGTTTCCTATGTCTTAGATTTTCTTATATTGCATATGTTTTGTACCAGAAAAAAAACCTAAATGCATGAAAAGTTTAGTAAGGAGGAATTTATGGCTAAAGTGGCCAGGGTGTGGAGCTAACTTATCTTCATCTAGTGCCACGGTTAATAAAGTATGGAGCTTTACCTGAAATCCCCCATATGTATTTATGGGGTGGTGGTTAATTAAGCTCCAGTGACAGTTTTACCTTTAATGAATAACAGTTTGAAATGTAGCAGTTGAGACTGTTGACCTGTTCCTGAATTATACCTTTAATTCACATGCTCCCCATTCAGCAAATTACTTTGTCAAACAAACTTGAATAGAAAATATGTATCCATATTATTTCACAAGTTACATTCATTGCAAACATATGAACTTTAAACTAATGGGCTGGAGTGGACCAACAAGTAGCCTAACTCCTTGACTGCTAGATGGTGGTAATGAAAGTTATGCAAGTAATCAGTATTAAACAATATAAAAACATTTGCTTATTTAATAAAATATTTATGTTTTAGGAAAACCAAAAAGATCTGGAGAGTGCTACAGAGACTTTATCAGAATATTTAGAGAGAGAGATTACCTCAGAAAATCTGGCAGATATTAAGCAAAAAGTGCAGGATAAATACAGGTAAAAATCATTGCTTTTGATACTAGTTACCATTGGTACATATATCGGGGGTCTTACGATTCATATTTTCCAACTTTTTGTTTATGGTGCTGTTAAATTTTGAACTATTGGAGCAATGACAGTCTGAAAGATATTAGAAACATAATTGTTAATAGAACTTAGTTCATTGATTCTGCACTCATGTATATATATGGTATTTTGGGCAAGGGCTTGAAATGTGATTGACTTGAGTATGTATAAGAAAGAGATATTCATTTTAATTGCATTTGAACCTGAAAGTTGAAAAAATATGCCTATTAGCTTTAACATCATGTAGCGTGCATGGATGGGACAAGAGGTGTGCACCAGGTATTGGTTGTGAAGCCTGAGGGGAAGAGACCGCTGGGGAGACCTAGACATAGATGGGAGGATAATGTCAGGTGGGATCTATGGGAGATAGGAGTTGAAGGAGACTGGATTTTGTTGGCCCAGGACAGGGTCTGGTGGAGGGCTTTGGTTAATTTGGTGATGAACCTTCGGGTTCGGTAAGCCATATAGTTAGTTAGTTTACCTTTAACATGTCTGTTTCTGCAATAGACAGATTTCCATAAAATTTAATATTGAGGAGTTTTACTGATTTGTGGACACATTACAATTTTGGTAATAACTAAAAACAACTGAATAACAATGAACATTTTACATGGAGACCTTCATGCAATTTTGTGCACAGAAGCAACTGGGTTGGAAATTCACTGGCCATTGACAGATTCTTAAGAATTACCACAGTTGTTATGCTATGCATACATTCCCTAACTTGGTAACTGCTGATCAGTTCATAATGGCAACTTATAAATATTTTAAAGAAATATTTTTTTTTATAAATTATGAGAATTTAGTAATGTAATGTGAATTGTGCAGATGTGTGGCTCAATTTGTATATTAATTTTTTAAAAGTATGAAACAAACATTTAGTTCAGGCACTGACCTTATTGATGGAAATAAGAAACAATCTGTAGACTGATGACAGAAATTATAGGAATGTGATTTGAAAATGTTGTGATATATATTTAACACTTGATAGAGGCATTTAAAAATAGTGTAAGTTTTGGATAACACATATATATAAAACTCTTCTGCTTATAATTTCAGATACTGTGACAGTAGGAGGAAAGTTTTGCTGGAACATGTCCATGAAGGTTATGAGAAGGACTGGTGGGAGTACACGGAATAAATGTGATTGAATGTGCATGTGTAACACTTTTTATTAGATACGATTATGAATTTTATGCTTGTGAGCACGCGTCCGAATAAAAATGAGCAGAATTGTAGATTTCTCTCAGGTTCAGAGGGTTGGTTATGTAAATCGCTGGTTTTTAGGTCTCTTCCCAATTAATTGAATCAACAGCAGCATCCATCCTCGACAAGAATGTAAACAAGGCACCCGGTGAGTTTAACCACATGTGGAATGGGAATCTCAGACAGTTAAACTGCATATACAAAGTTAATTTGTTGTGAAATTGTAAAGAGAAGAGAACTCGTGTAATGAACACAGGCTTATTTCACAGACTTGTTAATGTGATGGAAGTGACAGTCTCGCTGGATGTCAAATCTCGTAATGGATATTGTTTCATCATCTGGACAAACCATATTCTTTAATTAGAAGGTATTTAAATGTATGCAAATCCTATGTTTACAGTGAATTAATTGGTTTTGCATAATTGGCAACACTAATCTTATTTCTTCAAAGGTTTGTTATATTTTTTGTGTGGTCATCATCATAACAGGCCTTCTCTCAGTAAGTTTCATATGATTTTTACAGCCATTTGGTTGTAGACAAACAAAAACACATGCTGCTAGTGTGGTGTTTGGAGCTTCTAGTCTGTATCTTACATGCAGAGACAAATATGGCTGCTACAATTAATGGGGGTTTGTTGTGTGCAGATGCAAATGGATCCACGTGTACTGTTCAATGAAGTTGTTGAGAAAGTACTGGTATTATAGCCCAGCCTAGAATGTGATAATGCAGTGATTCCAAATGTTTGTTCCAAGCTACACCATGTCCCATAATTATCTTTATAACTTTTACACTTAATAACGAAATAATTGATGCAGGGATGCTAGAGCAAACATGGCAAGAAATCAAATTCCGTCTTGACGTGCTACATGCAACTAATGGTGAGCACGTAGAGGTGTATTAAAGTAAGAAAGAAAACTTTGATGATAGTTACTCTTTCATATGCAAAAAACCGCATTGTGATATCTCATCTCATTATTTGGTTAAGTGTTAAAGTTGTAAAGATAATTATGGGACACAGTGTATTTATTTAAATCTGCAGGACCAGCATGTTTTCTGATTGCCATGGCATCATGAATGTACATCTGCACACTTTCTGTGGAAGTACTTGATATCATTTGAAGTAATATTTACTTGCAGGAAGAAATCCCTATACATATACCAATAATTTGTAACAATTTAGAATTATTACTTCAAATACTGTCAGACTTTCAGAAAGAATAAGCAGATTTAAATCGGGCACAAAGCCCCTGATATAGTGAAGTTGCTTTTTACTCGTAAATAAAAGCATTTCATATAATTTACATAGACTTTTCTTTTTAGATGAGAATTGCAAACATAATATGAACATCAGTCTAAAATCTCAATTTCATTCAAAATATTTATAACTTGGAGCTCTGAAACAAACTAATTATTATCCTGAGATGGATACTAATTTTAGTTAAACACCATTTAATTTATGATAGCATATATTTGCATGACTGTTGCTCAAAACACTTTTTTAAAAATCTCTTCTATGCTTAAATAGCGCATCCAAAATAAAAATAACCTGTTTTATATAATAACAATGCATAATATATACAATATTGGTAATAGTAATTTTTAAGACCAGTACCTGATTTTGGTGATGTATCAAAGTACTTGTACACTAATTCAAATTTATACCATGTTATGCATAACTTTACATTGAAATATTAAATAATTTCACATTTCATGTTGGATGCCTACAAATGCCTAAACTTTGGTATGTACAGTTGTGTATAACTTTGCTGGAATTAAGTTACAAGAGATTAAGTTAACTATAATTAGTGTATCTGTTTTTGTATG
Source organism: Zootermopsis nevadensis (assembly GCF_977971745.1). Classification (NCBI taxonomy): domain Eukaryota; kingdom Metazoa; phylum Arthropoda; class Insecta; order Blattodea; family Termopsidae; genus Zootermopsis; species Zootermopsis nevadensis. The sequence goes on along the minus strand of NW_028259140.1, from coordinate 6,970,774 downwards.
ATCTTTCATCAGACCTTTTTATCTACACGTTTTCTGAAAAGAACAAATCCATATGAGGGTAAATACCACAAAAGGACTGAGGCAGCATAAAATTACCCATGCTCTGATTTTGTTTTCCAAACATATGCTATCAGTACCTCAATACAGAGTCCTAGTTCATGGCAGTCTTATGGTAAGAGCTTTGAGCAAGTTTGAAAAGGTAAAGAAGTGATACTGTAAATTTGTAAAATTAACTATTAATTATAAATTGTCGTTAATTATAAACTGTCCTTCATTTTGCGTATTCTTTGATTCATACCTTCTTCCACTTACAAGGGAGCCTAGTTCAACCCATCCAACACAATTAATTTACAGTTATGGGGGAAAAAACAAAAGAAAGAATACTGGCTTATTTAGTTAGCATTCAGTGCTGGAAATGTTGTACTTACCATTATATTGGCAGCATGTGCAACAGTGCAGTACATTTCCAGCAATGTAAGCACTGACAGCAGCAGGACTAAAACCTAAGTTTTACCTGTGATAAAAGAAAACCTGCAGTCTTGTTTTGTCTCATGCAAATGCTCAGACAGGAACTTAAATTAGGCCATGATTGCTTCCTTCTGTATCCTTTCAAATTAATTATTCAGCCTACCTTTTGACACTACACAGTCTTAGCTAAATACAATGTCATTAAATAAAATAAACTGATATATACTATATACATGATGACTTAAAATTAAATTGAAACACCCACACACACACACACACACACACATATATATATATATATATAAAGGAAATATATGAATGCAGATGTGTTTTTACAGGAGACAACTGGATTGTAGCCAGTTGAGTGTTTGATTATATATACCGTCTTGTCCTGTCAGCAACTATTTACTACTACTTTAGGTGAAAGTGATTAAGAAAGTATAACACATGATATATGAGCTCTTCTGACTACATAAATGGAACTGTATATTAGAGTCATATTTCATACATTCCAGGTTATGTACTGGGTAACCCAATTTTCTTGATTTTCAGAAGTATTTAGGACAGACCAGTATAAAATTCTCTGATCCCTTCTCCATTTTAGAAACAT